>NW_027175320.1:0-67500 GCF_028021215.1 Eschrichtius robustus
TCCGTACCCTAAGCCGTACCCTAAGCCGTACCCTAACCCTAACCCTAACCCTAAGCTACCCTTGACTGCTTCTGCCTCCAATAGATTTCCTAAGCACTAGTGTTTTAAGGAACAGGTTAAAAAGAGAATCCTAATGTGATTTCTTGATAATGGTGTGTTCCTTATCTTCTCCTAGTGTCTAAACTCTTCTCCATGGCTGGACCCCCAAATAATATTCCTTGACGTGCTAAGGGTATCTAGGTAGTGGGATAGGTTTAATAACTACCCTAACCCTAACGCGTACCCTAACCCTAACCCCTACCCTAACCCTAACACGTACCCTAATCCTAACCCGTACCCTAAACCGAGCCCTAACCCTCAAACTAACCCTAACCCTAACCCTAACCCATACACTATGCCGTACCCGAACCCGTACCCTAAGCCTTACCCTAACAATAACCCTAACCCTAACCCTAAGCTACCCTTGACTGCTTCTGCCTCCAGTAGATTTCCTAAGCACTAGTGTTTTAAGGAACAGGTTAAAAAGAGAATCCTAATGTGATTTCTTGATAATGGGTGTGTTCCTTATCTTCTCCTAGTGTCTAAATTCTTCTCCATGGCTGGACCCCCAAATAATATTCCTTGACGTGCTAAGGGGTATCTAGAGAGTGGGATAGGTTTAATAACTACCCTAACCCTAACGCGTACCCTAACCCTAACCTCTACCCTTACCCTAAGACGTACACCAATCCTAACCCGTACCCTAAACCGAGCCCTAACCCTCAACTAACCGTAACCCTAAACCTAACCCATACCCTACGCCATACCCGAACCCGTACCCGAACCGTACCCTAAGCCGTACCCTAACCCTAACCCTAACCCTAACCCTAACCCTAAGCTACCCTTGACTGCTTCTGCCTCCAATAGATTTCCTAAGCACTAGTGTATTAAGGAACAGGTTAAAAAGAGAATCCTAATGTGATTTCAGGATAATGGTGTGTTCCTTATCTTCTCCTAGTGTCTAAACTCTTCTCCATGGCTGGACCCCCAAATAATATTCCTTGACGTGCTAAGCGGTATCTAGAGAGTGGGATAGGTTTAATAACTACCCTAACCCTAACGCGTACCCTAACCCTAACACGTACCCTAATCCTAACCCGTACCCTAAACCGAGCCCTAACCCTCAAATTAACCCTAAACCTAACCCTAACCGATACCCTTCGCCGTACCCGAAACCGTACCCTAAGCGGTATCCTAAAGCTAACACTAACCCTAACCCTACCCTAACCCTAAGCTACCCTTGACTGCTTCTGCCTCCAATAGATTTCCTAAGCACTAGTGTTTTAAGGAACAGGTTAAAAAGAGAATCCTAATGTGATTTCTTGATAATGGGTGTGTTCCTTATCTTCTCCTAGTGTCTAAACTCTTCTCCATGGCTGGACCCCCAAATAATATTCCTTGACGTGCTAAGGGGTATCTAGAGAGTGGGATAGGTTTAATAACTACCCTAACCCTAACGCGTACCCTAACCCTAACACGTACCCTAATCCTAACCCGTACCCTAAACCGAGCCCTAACCCTCAAATTAACCCTAACCCTAACCCTAACCCATACCCTACGCCGTACCCGAACCCGTACCCTAAGCGGTACCCTAAAGCTAACCCTAACCCTAACCCAAACCCTAACCCTAAGCTACCCTTGACTGCTTCTGCCTCCAATAGATTTCCTAAGCACTAGTGTTTTAAGGAACAGGTTAAAAATAGAATCCTAATGTGATTTCAGGATAATGGGTGTGTTCCTTATCTTCTCCTAGTGTCTAAACTCTTCTCCATTGCTGGACCCCCAAATAATATTCCTTGACGTGCTTAGGGGTATCTATAGAGTAGGATAGGTTTAATAACTACCCTAACCCTAACGCGTACCCTAACCCTAACCCCTACCCTAACCCTAACACGAACCCTAATCCTAACCCGTACCCTAAACCGAGCCCTAACCTTCAAACTAACCCTAACCCTAACCCTAACCCATACCCTACGCCGTACACGAACCCGTACCCTAAGCCGTACCCTAACCCTAACCCTAACCCTAACCCTAACCCTAAGCTACCCTTGACTGCTTCTGCCTCCAATAGATTTCTAAGCACTAGTGTTTTAAGGAACAGGTTAAAAAGAGAATCCTAATGTGATTTCTTGATAATGGGTGTGTTCCTTATCTTCTCCTAGTGTCTAAACTCTTCTCCATGGCTGGACACCCAAATAATATTCCTTGACGTGCTAAGGGGTATCTAGAGAGTGGGATAGGTTTAATAACTACACTAACCCTAACGCGTACCCTACCCTAACCCCTAACCTAACCCTAACACGTACCCTAATCCTAACCCGTAACCTAAACCAAGCCCTAACCCTCAAACTATCCCTAACCCTAACCCTAACCCATACCCTACGCCGTACCCGAACCCGTACCCGAACCCGTACCCTAAGCCGTACCCTAAGCCGTACCCTAACCCTAACCCTAACCCTAAGCTACCCTTGACTGCTTCTGCCTCCAATAGATTTCCTAAGCACTAGTGTTTTAAGGAACAGGTAAAAAGAGAATCCTAATGTGATTTCTTGATAATGGGTGTGTTCCTTATCTTCTCCTAGTGTCTAAACTCTTCTCCATGGCTGGACCCCCAAATAATATTCCTTGACGTGCTAAGGGGTATCTAGGTAGTGGGATAGGTTTAATAACTACCCTAACCCTAACGCGTACCCTAACCCTAACACCTACCCTAACCCTAACACGTACCCTAATCCTAACCCGTACCCTAAACCGAGCCCTAACCCTCAAACTAAACCCTAACCCTAACCCTAACCCATACACTATGCCGTACCCGAACCCGTACCCTAAGCCTTACCCTAACAATAACCCTAACCCTAACCCTAAGCTACCCTTGACTGCTTCTGCCTCCAGTAGATTTCCTAAGCACTAGTGTTTTAAGGAACAGGTTAAAAAGAGAATCCTAATGTGATTTCTTGATAATGGGTGTGTTCCTTATCTTCTCCTAGTGTCTAAATTCTTCTCCATGGCTGGACCCCCAAATAATATTCCTTGACGTGCTAAGGGGTATCTAGAGAGTGGGATAGGTTTAATAACTACCCTAACCCTAACGCGTACCCTAACCCTAACCTCTAACCTTACCCTAAGACGTACACCAATCCTAACCCGTACCCTAAACCGAGCCCTAACCCTCAAACTAACCGTAACCCTAAACCTAAACCATACCCTACGCCATACCCGAACCCGTACCCTAAGCCGTACCCTAACCCTAACCCTAACCCTAACCCTAACCCTAAGCTACCCTTGACTGCTTCTGCCTCCAATAGATTTCCTAAGCACTAGTGTATTAAGGAACAGGTTAAAAAGAGAATCCTAATGTGATTTCAGGATAATGGGTGTGTTCCTTATCTTCTCCTAGTTTCTAAACTCTTCTCCATGGCTGGACCCCCAAATAATATTCCTTGACGTGCTAAGGGGTATCTAGAGAGTGGGATAGGTTTAATAACTACCCTAACCCTAACGCGTACCCTAACCCTAACACGTACCCTAATCCTAACCCGTACCCTAAACCGAGCCCTAACCCTCAAATTAACCCTAAACCTAACCCTAACCGATTACCCTTCGCCGTACCCGAAACCGTACCCTAAGCAGTATCCTAAAGCTAACCCTAACCCTAACCCTAACCCTAACCCTAAGCTACCCTTGACTGCTTCTGCCTCCAATAGATTTCCTAGAGCACTAGTGTTTTAAGGAACAGGTTAAAAGAGAATCCTATGTGATTTCTTGATAATGGGTGTGTTCCTTATCTTCTCCTAGTGTCTAAACTCTTCTCCATGGCTGGACCCCCAAATAATATTCCTTGACGTGCTAAGGGGTATCTAGAGAGTGGATAGGTTTAATAACTACCCTAACCCTAACGCGTACCCTAACCCTAACCTCTACCCTAACCCTAACACGTACACTAATCCTAACCCGTACCCTAAACTGAGCCCTAACCCTCAAACCAACCCTAACCCTAAACCTAACCCATACCCTACGCCGTACCCGAACCCGTACCCGAACCCGTACCCTAAGCCGTACCCTAACCCTAACCCTAACCCTAACCCTAACCCTAACCCTAACCCTAAGCTACCCTTGACTGTTTCTGCCTCCAATAGATTTCCTAAGCACTAGTGTTTTAAGGAACAGGTTAAAAAGAGAATCCTAATGTGATTTCTTGATAATGGGTGTGTTCCTTATCTTCACCTAGTGTCTAAACTCTTCTCCATGGCTGGACCCCCAAATAATATTCCTTGACGTGCTAAGGGGTATCTAGAGAGTGGGATAGGTTTAATAACTACCCTAACCCTAACGCGTACCCTAACCCTAACACGTACCCTAATCCTAACCCGTACCCTAAACCGAGCCCTAACCCTCAAATTAACCCTAACCCTAACCCTAACCCATACCTACGCCGTACCCGAACCCGTACCCTAAGCGGTACCCTAAAGCTAACCCTAACCCTAACCCAAACCCTAACCCTAAGCTACCCTTGACTGCTTCTGCCTCCAATAGATTTCCTAAGCACTAGTGTTTTAAGGAACAGGTTAAAAATAGAATCCTAATGTGATTTCAGGATAATGGTGTGTTCCTTATCTTCTCCTAGTGTCTAAACTCTTCTCCATTGCTGGACCCCCAAATAATATTCCTTGACGTGCTTAGGGGTATCTATAGAGTAGGATAGGTTTAATAACTACCCTAACCCTAACGCGTACCCTAACCCTAACCCCTACCCTAACCCTAACACGAACCCTAATCCTAACCCGTACCCTAAACCGAGCCTAACCTTCAAACTAACCCTAACCCTAACCCTAACCCATACCCTACGCCGTACACGAACCCGTACCCGAACCCGTACCCTAAGCCGTACCCTAACCCTAACCCTAACCCTAACCCTAATCCTAAGCTACCCTTGACTGCTTCTGCCTCCAATAGATTTCCTAAGCACTAGTGTTTTAAGGAACAGGTTAAAAAGAGAATCCTAATGTGATTTCTTGATAATGGGTGTGTTCCTTATCTTCTCCTAGTGTCTAAACTCTTCTCCATGGCTGGACACCCAAATAATATTCCTTGACGTGCTAAGGGGTATCTAGAGAGTGGGATAGGTTTAATAACTACACTAACCCTAACACGTACCCTAACCCTAACCCCTAACCGAACCCTAACACGTACCCTAATCCTAACCCGTAACCTAAACCAAGCCCTAACCCTCAAACTATCCCTAACCCTAACCCTAACCCATACCCTACGCCGTACCCGAACCCGTACCCGAACCCGTACCCTAAGCCGTACCCTAAGCCGTACCCTAACCCTAACCCTAACCCTAAGCTACCCTTGACTGCTTCTGCCTCCAATAGATTTCCTAAGCACTAGTGTTTTAAGGAACAGGTTAAAAAGAGAATCCTAATGTGATTTCTTGATAATGGGTGTGTTCCTTATCTTCTCCTAGTGTCTAAATTCTTCTCCATGGCTGGACCCCCAAATAATATTCCTTGACGTGCTAAGGGGTATCTAGGTAGTGGGATAGGTTTAATAACTACCCTAACCCTAACGCGTACCCTAACCCTAACCCCTACCCTAACCCTAACACGTACCCTAATCCTAACCCGTACCCTAAACCGAGCCCTAACCCTCAAACTAACCCTAACCCTAACCCTAACCCATACACTATGCCGTACCCGAACCCGTACCCTAAGCCTTACCCTAACAATAACCCTAACCCTAACCCTAAGCTACCCTTGACTGCTTCTGCCTCCAGTAGATTTCCTAAGCACTAGTGTTTTAAGGAACAGGTTAAAAAGAGAATCCTAATGTGATTTCTTGATAATGGGTGTGTTCCTTATCTTCTCCTAGTGTCTAAATTCTTCTCCATGGCTGGACCCCCAAATAATATTCCTTGACGTGCTAAGGGGTATCTAGAGAGTGGGATAGGTTTAATAACTACCCTAACCCTAACGCGTACCCTAACCCTAACCTCTACCCTTACCCTAAGACGTACACCAATCCTAACCCGTACCCTAAACCGAGCCCTAACCCTCAAACTAACCGTAACCCTAAACCTAACCCATACCCTACGCCATACCCGAACCCGTACCCGAACCCGTACCCTAAGCCGTACCCTAAGCCGTACCCTAACCCTAACCCTAACCCTAAGCTACCCTTGACTGCTTCTGCCTCCAATAGATTTCCTAAGCACTAGTGTATTAAGGAACAGGTTAAAAAGAGAATCCTAATGTGATTTCTTGATAATGGGTGTGTTCCTTATCTTCTCCTAGTGTCTAAACTCTTCTCCATGGCTGGACCCCCAAATAATATTCCTTGACGTCCTAAGGGGTATCTAGAGAGTGGGATAGGTTTAATAACTACCCTAACCCTAACGCGTACCCTAACCCTAACACGTACCCTAATCCTAACCCGTACCCTAAACCGAGCCCTAACCCTCAAATTAACCCTAAACCTAACCCTAACCGATACCCTTCGCCGTACCCGAAACCGTACCCTAAGCGGTATCCTAAAGCTAACCCTAACCCTAACCCTAACCCTAACCCTAAGCTACCCTTGACTGCTTCTGCCTCCAATAGATTTCCTAAGCACTAGTGTTTTAAGGAACAGGTTAAAAAGAGAATCCTAATGTGATTTCTTGATAATGGGTGTGTTCCTTATCTTCACCTAGTGTCTAAACTCTTCTCCATGGCTGGACCCCCAAATAATATTCCTTGACGTGCTAAGGGGTATCTAGAGAGTGGGATAGGTTTAATAACTACCCTAACCCTAACGCGTACCCTAACACTAACACGTACCCTAATCCTAACCCGTACCCTAAACCGAGCCCTAACCCTCAAATTAACCCTAACCCTAACCCTAACCCATACCCTACGCCGTACCCGAACCCGTACCCTAAGCGGTACCCTAAAGCTAACCCTAACCCTAACCCAAACCCTAACCCTAAGCTACCCTTGACTGCTTCTGCCTCCAATAGATTTCCTAAGCACTAGTGTTTTAAGGAACAGGTTAAAAATAGAATCCTAATGTGATTTCAGGATAATGGGTGTGTTCCTTATCTTCTCCTAGTGTCTAAACTCTTCTCCATTGCTGGACCCCCAAATAATATTCCTTGACGTGCTTAGGGGTATCTATAGAGTAGGATAGGTTTAATAACTACCCTAACCCTAACGCGTACCCTAACCCTAACCCCTACCCTAACCCTAACACGAACCCTAATCCTAACCCGTACCCTAAACCGAGCCCTAACCTTCAAACTAACCCTAACCCTAACCCTAACCCATACCCTACGCCGTACACGAACCCGTACCCGAACCCGTACCCTAAGCCGTACCCTAACCCTAACCCTAACCCTAACCCTAATCCTAAGCTACCCTTGACTGCTTCTGCCTCCAATAGATTTCCTAAGCACTAGTGTTTTAAGGAACAGGTTAAAAAGAGAATCCTAATGTGATTTCTTGATAATGGGTGTGTTCCTTATCTTCTCCTAGTGTCTAAACTCTTCTCCATGGCTGGACACCCAAATAATATTCCTTGACGTGCTAAGGGGTATCTAGAGAGTGGGATAGGTTTAATAACTACACTAACCCTAACACGTACCCTAACCCTAACCCCTAACCTAACCCTAACACGTACCCTAATCCTAACCCGTAACCTAAACCAAGCCCTAACCCTCAAACTATCCCTAACCCTAACCCTAACCCATACCCTACGCCGTACCCGAACCCGTACCCGAACCCGTACCCTAAGCTGTACCCTAAGCCGTACCCTAACCCTAACCCTAACCCTAAGCTACCCTTGACTGCTTCTGCCTCCAATAGATTTCCTAAGCACTAGTGTTTTAAGGAACAGGTTAAAAAGAGAATCCTAATGTGATTTCTTGATAATGGGTGTGTTCCTTATCTTCTCCTAGTGTCTAAATTCTTCTCCATGGCTGGACCCCCAAATAATATTCCTTGACGTGCTAAGGGGTATCTAGGTAGTGGGATAGGTTTAATAACTACCCTAACCCTAACGCGTACCCTAACCCTAACCCCTACCCTAACCCTAACACGTACCCTAATCCTAACCCGTACCCTAAACCGAGCCCTAACCCTCAAACTAACCCTAACCCTAACCCTAACCCATACACTATGCCGTACCCGAACCCGTACCCTAAGCCTTACCCTAACAATAACCCTAACCCTAACCCTAAGCTACCCTTGACTGCTTCTGCCTCCAGTAGATTTCCTAAGCACTAGTGTTTTAAGGAACAGGTTAAAAAGAGAATCCTAATGTGATTTCTTGATAATGGGTGTGTTCCTTATCTTCTCCTAGTGTCTAAATTCTTCTCCATGGCTGGACCCCCAAATAATATTCCTTGACGTGCTAAGGGGTATCTAGAGAGTGGGATAGGTTTAATAACTACCCTAACCCTAACGCGTACCCTAACCCTAACCTCTACCCTTACCCTAAGACGTACACCAATCCTAACCCGTACCCTAAACCGAGCCCTAACCCTCAAACTAACCGTAACCCTAAACCTAACCCATACCCTACGCCATACCCGAACCCGTACCCGAACCCGTACCCTAAGCCGTACCCTAAGCCGTACCCTAACCCTAACCCTAACCCTAAGCTACCCTTGACTGCTTCTGCCTCCAATAGATTTCCTAAGCACTAGTGTATTAAGGAACACGTTAAAAAGAGAATCCTAATGTGATTTCTTGATAATGGGTGTGTTCCTTATCTTCTCCTAGTGTCTAAACTCTTCTCCATGGCTGGACCCCCAAATAATATTCCTTGACGTGCTAAGGGGTATCTAGAGAGTGGGATAGGTTTAATAACTACCCTAACCCTAACGCGTACCCTAACCCTAACACGTACCCTAATCCTAACCCGTACCCTAAACCGAGCCCTAACCCTCAAATTAACCCTAAACCTAACCCTAACCGATACCCTTCGCCGTACCCGAAACCGTACCCTAAGCGGTATCCTAAAGCTAACCCTAACCCTAACCCTAACCCTAACCCTAAGCTACCCTTGACTGCTTCTGCCTCCAATAGATTTCCTAAGCACTAGTGTTTTAAGGAACAGGTTAAAAAGAGAATCCTAATGTGATTTCTTGATAATGGGTGTGTTCCTTATCTTCTCCTAGTGTCTAAACTCTTCTCCATGGCTGGACCCCCAAATAATATTCCTTGACGTGCTAAGGGGTATCTAGAGAGTGGGATAGGTTTAATAACTACCCTAACCCTAACGCGTACCCTAACCCTAACCTCTACCCTAACCCTAACACGTACACTAATCCTAACCCGTACCCTAAACTGAGCCCTAACCCTCAAACCAACCCTAACCCTAAACCTAACCCATACCCTACGCCGTACCAGAACCCGTACCCGAACCCGTACCCTAAGCCGTACCCTAACCTTAACCCTAACCCTAACCCTAACCCTAACCCTAACCCTAACCCTAAGCTACCCTTGACTGCTTCTGCCTCCAATAGATTTCCTAAGCACTAGTGTTTTAAGGAACAGGTTAAAAAGAGAATCCTAATGTGATTTCAGAATAATGGGTGTGTTCCTTATCTTCTCCTAGTGTCTAAACTCTTCTCCATGGCTGGACCCCCAAATAATATTCCTTGACGTGCTAAGGGGTATCTAGAGAGTGGGATAGGTTTAATAACTACACTAACCCTAACGCATACCCTAACCCTAACCCCTAACCTAACCCTAACACGTACCCTAATCCTAACCCGTAACCTAAACCGAGCCCTAACCCTCAAACTATCCCTAACCCTAACCCTAACCCGTACACTACGCCGTACCCGAACCCGTACCCGAACCCGTACCCTAAGCCGTACCCTAAGCCGTACCCTAACCCTAACCCTAACCCTAAGCTACCCTTGACTGCTTCTGCCTCCAATAGATTTCCTAAGCACTAGTCTTTTAAGGAACAGGTTAAAAAGAGAATCCTAATGTGATGTCTTGATAATGGGTGTGTTCCTTATCTTCTCCTAGTGTCTAAACTCTTCTCCATGGCTGGACCCCCAAATAATATTCCTTGACGTGCTAAGGGGTATCTAGGGAGTGGGATAGGTTTAATAACTACCCTAACCCTAACGCGTACCCTAACCCTAACCCCTACCCTAACCGTAACACGTACCCTAATCCTAACCCCTACCCTAAACCGAGCCCTAACCCTCAAACTAACCCTAACCGTAACCCATACCCTATGCCGTACCCGAACCCGTACCCTAAGCCTTACCCTAACAATAACCCTAACCCTAACCCTAAGCTACCCTTGACTGCTTCTGCCTCCAATAGATTTCCTAAGCACTAGTGTTTTAAGGAACAGGTTAAAAAGAGAATCCTAATGTGATTTCTTGATAATGGGTGTGTTCCTTATCTTCTCCTAGTGTCTAAACTCTTCTCCATGGCTGGACACCCAAATAATATTCCTTGACGTGCTAAGGGGTATCTAGAGAGTGGGATAGGTTTAATAACTACCCTAACCCTAACGCGTACCCTAACCCTAACACGTACCCTAATCCTAACCCGTACCCTAAACCGAGCCCTAACCCTCAAATTAACCCTAACCCTAACCCTAACCCATACCCTTCGCCGTACCCTAAGCGGTATCCTAAAGCTAACCCTAACCCTAACCCTAACCCTAAGCTACCCTTGACTGCTTCTGCCTCCAATCGATTTCCTAAGCACTAGTGTTTTAAGGAACAGGTTAAAAAGAGAATCCTAATGTGATTTCTTGATAATGGGTGTGTTCCTTATCTTCTCCTAGTGTCTAAACTCTTCTCCATGGCTGGACCCCCAAATAATATTCCTTGACGTGCTAAGGGGTATCTAGAGAGTGTGATAGGTTTAATAACTACCCTAACCCTAACGCGTACTCTAACCCTAACCTCTACCCTAACCCTAACACGTACACTAATCCTAACACGTACCCTAAACCGAGCCCTAACCCTCAAACTAACCCTAACCCTAACCCTAACCCTAACCCTAAGCTACCCTTGACTGCTTCTGCCTCCAATAGATTTCCTAAGCACTAGTGTATTAAGGAACAGGTTAAAAAGAGAATCCTAATGTGATTTCAGAATAATGGGTGTGTTCCTTATCTTCTCCTAGTGTCTAAACTCTTCTCCATTGCTGGACCCCCAAATAATATTCCTTGACGTGCTAAGGGGTATCTAGAGAGTGGGATAGGTTTAATAACTACCCTAACCCTAACGCGTACCCTAACCCTAACCCCTACCCTAACCCTAACACGAACCCTAATCCTAACACGTACCCTAAACTGAGCCCTAACCTTCAAACTAACCCTAACCCTAACCCATACCCTACGCCGTACACGAACCCGTACCCGAACCCGTACCCTAAGCCGTACCCTATCCCTAACCCTAACCCTAACCCTAACCCTAAGCTACCCTTGACTGCTTCTGCCTCCAATAGATTTCCTAAGCACTAGTGTTTTAAGGAACAGGTTAAAAAGAGAATCCTAATGTGATTTCTTGATAATGGGTGTGTTCCTTATCTTCTCCTAGTGTCTAAACTCTTCTCCATGGCTGGACACCCAAATAATATTCCTTGACGTGCTAAGGGGTATCTAGAGAGTGGGATAGGTTTAATAACTACCCTAACCCTAACGCGTACCCTAACCCTAACACGTACCCTAATCCTAACCCGTACCGTAAACCGAGCCCTAACCCTCAAATTAACCCTAACCCTAACCCTAACCCATACCCTACGCCGTACCCGAACCCGTACCCTAAGCGGTACCCTAAAGCTAACCCTAACCCTAACCCAAACCCTAACCCTAAGCTACCCTTGACTGCTTCTGCCTCCAATAGATTTCCTAAGCACTAGTGTTTTAAGGAACAGGTTAAAAATAGAATCCTAATGTGATTTCAGGATAATGGGTGTGTTCCTTATCTTCTCCTAGTGTCTAAACTCTTCTCCATTGCTGGACCCCCAAATAATATTCCTTGACGTGCTAAGGGGTATCTAGAGAGTAGGATAGGTTTAATAACTACCCTAACCCTAACGCGTACCCTAATCCTAACCCCTACCCTAACCCTAACACGAACCCTAATCCTAACCCGTACCCTAAACCGAGCCCTAAACTTCAAACTAACCCTAACCCTAACCCTAACCCATACCCTACGCCGTACAGGAACCCGTACCCGAACCCGTACCCTAAGCCGTACCCTAACCCTAACCCTAACTCTAACACTAACCCTAAGCTACCCTTGACTGCTTCTGCCTCCAATAGATTTCCTAAGCACTAGTGTTTTAAGGAACAGGTTAAAAAGAGAATCCTAATGTAATTTCTTGATAATGGGTGTGTTCCTTATCTTCTCCTAGTGTCTAAACTCTTCTCCATGGCTGGACACCCAAATAATATTCCTTGACGTGCTAAGGGGTATCTAGAGAGTGGGATAGGTTTAATAACTACACTAACCCTAACGCGTACCCTAACCCTAACCCCTAACCTAACCCTAACACGTACCCTAATCCTAACCCGTAACCTACACCGAGCCCTAACCCTCAAACTATCCCTAACCCTAACCCTAACCCATACCCTACGCCGTACCCGAACCCGTACCCGAACCCGTACCCTAAGCCGTACCCTAAGCCGTACCCTAACCCTAACCCTAACCCTAAACTACCCTTGACTGCTTCTGCCTCCAATAGATTTCCTAAGCACTAGTGTTTTAAGGAACAGGTTAAAAAGAGAATCCTAATGTGATTTCTTGATAATGTGTGTGTTCCTTATCTTCTCCTAGTCTCTAAACTATTCTCCATGGCTGGACCCCCAAATAATATTCCTTGACGTGCTAAGGGGTATCTAGGGAGTGGGATAGGTTTAATAACTACCCTAACCCTAACGCGTACCCTAACCCTAACCCCTACCCTAACCCTAACACGTACCCTAATCCTAACCCGTACCCTAAACCGAGCCCTAACCCTCAAACTAACCCTAACCCTAACCCTAACCCATACCCTATGCCGTACCCGAACCCGTACCCTAAGCCTTACCCTAACAATAACCCTAACCCTAACCCTAAGCTACCCTTGACTGCTTCTGCCTCCAATAGATTTCCTAAGCACTAGTGTTTTAAGGAACAGGTTAAAAAGAGAATCCTAATGTGATTTCTTGATAATGGGTGTGTTCCTTATCTTCTCCTAGTGTCTAAACTCTTCTCCATGGCTGGACCCCCAAATAATATTCCTTGACGTGCTAAGGGGTATCTAGAGAGTGGGATAGGTTTAATAACTACCCTAACCCTAACGCGTACCCTAACCCTAACCTCTACCCTTACCCTAAGACGTACACCAATCCTAACCCGTACCCTAAACCGAGCCCTAACCCTCAAACTAACCCTAACCCTAAACCTAACCCATACCCTACGCCGTACCCGAACCCGTACCCGAACCCGTAACCTAAGCCGTACCCTAACCCTAACCCTAACCCTAACCCTAACCCTAAGCTACCCCTGACTGCTTCTGCCTCCAATAGATTTCCTAAGCACTAGTGTTTTAAGGAACAGGTTAAAAAGAGAATCCTAATGTGATTTCTTGATAATGGGTGTGTTCCTTATCTTCTCCTAGTGTCTAAACTCTTCTCCATGGCTGGACCCCCAAATAATATTCCTTGACGTGCTAAGGGGTATCTAGAGAGTGGGATAGGTTTAATAACTACCCTAACCCTAACGCGTACCCTAACCCTAACACGTGCCCTAATCTTAACCCGTACCCTAAACCGAGCCCTAACCCTCAAATTAACCCTAACCCTAACCCTAACCCATACCCTACGCCGTACCCGAACCCGTACCCTAAGCGGTACCCTAAAGCTAACCCTAACCCTAACCCTAACCCTAACCCTAACCCTAAGCTACCCTTGACTGCTTCTGCCTCCAATACATTTCCTAAGCACTAGTGTATTAAGGAACAGGTTAAAAAGAGAATCCTAATGTGATTTCAGGATAATGGGTGTGTTCCTTATCTTCTCCTAGTGTCTAAACTCTTCTCCATGGCTGGACCCCCAAATAATATTCCTTGACGTGCTAAGGGGTATCTAGAGAGTGGGATAGGTTTAATAACTACCCTAACCCTAACGCGTACCCTAACCCTAACACCTACCCTAACCCTAACACGTACCCTAATCCTAACCCGTACCCTAAACCGAGCCCTAACCCTCAAACTAACCCTAACCCTAACCCTAACCCATACACTATGCCGTACCCGAACCCGTACCCTAAGCCTTACCCTAACAATAACCCTAACCCTAACCCTAAGCTACCCTTGACTGCTTCTGCCTCCAGTAGGTTTCCTAAGCACTAGTGTTTTAAGGAACAGGTTAAAAAGAGAATCCTAATGTGATTTCTTGATAATGGGTGTGTTCCTTATCTTCTCCTAGTGTCTAAATTCTTCTCCATGGCTGGACCCCCAAATAATATTCCTTGACGTGCTAAGGGGTATCTAGAGAGTGGGATAGGTTTAATAACTACCCTAACCCTAACGCGTACCCTAACCCTAACCTCTACCCTTACCCTAAGACGTACACCAATCCTAACCCGTACCCTAAACCGAGCCCTAACCCTCAAACTAACCGTAACCCTAAACCTAAACCATACCCTACGCCATAACCGAACCCGTACCCTAAGCCGTACCCTAACCCTAACCCTAACCCTAACCCTAACCCTAAGCTACCCTTGACTGCTTCTGCCTCCAATAGATTTCCTAAGCACTAGTGTATTAAGGAACAGGTTAAAAAGAGAATCCTAATGTGATTTCAGGATAATGGGTGTGTTCCTTATCTTCTCCTAGTTTCTAAACTCTTCTCCATGGCTGGACCCCCAAATAATATTCCTTGACGTGCTAAGGGGTATCTAGAGAGTGGGATAGGTTTAATAACTACCCTAACCCTAACGCGTACCCTAACCCTAACACGTACCCTAATCCTAACCCGTACCCTAAACCGAGCCCTAACCCTCAAATTAACCCTAAACCTAACCCTAACCGATACCCTTCGCCGTACCCGAAACCGTACCCTAAGCGGTATCCTAAAGCTAACCCTAACCCTAACCCTAACCCTAACCCTAAGCTACCCTTGACTGCTTCTGCCTCCAATAGATTTCCTAAGCACTAGTGTTTTAAGGAACAGGTTAAAAAGAGAATCCTAATGTGATTTCTTGATAATGGGTGTGTTCCTTATCTTCTCCTAGTGTCTAAACTCTTCTCCATGGCTGGACCCCCAAATAATATTCCTTGACGTGCTAAGGGGTATCTAGAGAGTGGGATAGGTTTAATAACTACCCTAACCCTAACGCGTACCCTAACCCTAACCTCTACCCTAACCCTAACACGTACACTAATCCTAACCCGTACCCTAAACTGAGCCCTAACCCTCAAACCAACCCTAACCCTAAACCTAACCCATACCCTACGCCGTACCCGAACCCGTACCCGAACCCGTACCCTAAGCCGTACCCTAACCCTAACCCTAACCCTAACCCTAACCCTAACCCTAACCCTAAGCTACCCTTGACTGCTTCTGCCTCCAATAGATTTCCTAAGCACTAGTGTTTTAAGGAACAGGTTAAAAAGAGAATCCTAATGTGATTTCTTGATAATGGGTGTGTTCCTTATCTTCACCTAGTGTCTAAACTCTTCTCCATGGCTGGACCCCCAAATAATATTCCTTGACGTGCTAAGGGGTATCTAGAGAGTGGGATAGGTTTAATAACTACCCTAACCCTAACGCGTACCCTAACCCTAACACGTACCCTAATCCTAACCCGTACCCTAAACCGAGCCCTAACCCTCAAATTAACCCTAACCCTAACCCTAACCCATACCCTACGCCGTACCCGAACCCGTACCCTAAGCGGTACCCTAAAGCTAACCCTAACCCTAACCCAAACCCTAACCCTAAGCTACCCTTGACTGCTTCTGCCTCCAATAGATTTCCTAAGCACTAGTGTTTTAAGGAACAGGTTAAAAATAGAATCCTAATGTGATTTCAGGATAATGGGTGTGTTCCTTATCTTCTCCTAGTGTCTAAACTCTTCTCCATTGCTGGACCCCCAAATAATATTCCTTGACGTGCTTAGGGGTATCTATAGAGTAGGATAGGTTTAATAACTACCCTAACCCTAACGCGTACCCTAACCCTAACCCCTACCCTAACCCTAACACGAACCCTAATCCTAACCCGTACCCTAAACCGAGCCCTAACCTTCAAACTAACCCTAACCCTAACCCTAACCCATACCCTACGCCGTACACGAACCCGTACCCGAACCCGTACCCTAAGCCGTACCCTAACCCTAACCCTAACCCTAACCCTAATCCTAAGCTACCCTTGACTGCTTCTGCCTCCAATAGATTTCCTAAGCACTAGTGTTTTAAGGAACAGGTTAAAAAGAGAATCCTAATGTGATTTCTTGATAATGGGTGTGTTCCTTATCTTCTCCTAGTGTCTAAACTCTTCTCCATGGCTGGACACCCAAATAATATTCCTTGACGTGCTAAGGGGTATCTAGAGAGTGGGATAGGTTTAATAACTACACTAACCCTAACACGTACCCTAACCCTAACCCCTAACCTAACCCTAACACGTACCCTAATCCTAACCCGTAACCTAAACCAAGCCCTAACCCTCAAACTATCCCTAACCCTAACCCTAACCCATACCCTACGCCGTACCCGAACCCGTACCCGAACCCGTACCCTAAGCCGTACCCTAAGCCGTACCCTAACCCTAACCCTAACCCTAAGCTACCCTTGACTGCTTCTGCCTCCAATAGATTTCCTAAGCACTAGTGTTTTAAGGAACAGGTTAAAAAGAGAATCCTAATGTGATTTCTTGATAATGGGTGTGTTCCTTATCTTCTCCTAGTGTCTAAACTCTTCTCCATGGCTGGACCCCCAAATAATATTCCTTGACGTGCTAAGGGGTATCTAGGTAGTGGGATAGGTTTAATAACTACCCTAACCCTAACGCGTACCCTAACCCTAACCCCTACCCTAACCCTAACACGTACCCTAATCCTAACCCGTACCCTAAACCGAGCCCTAACCCTCAAACTAACCCTAACCCTAACCCTAACCCATACACTATGCCGTACCCGAACCCGTACCCTAAGCCTTACCCTAACAATAACCCTAACCCTAACCCTAAGCTACCCTTGACTGCTTCTGCCTCCAGTAGATTTCCTAAGCACTAGTGTTTTAAGGAACAGATTAAAAAGAGAATCCTAATGTGATTTCTTGATAATGGGTGTGTTCCTTATCTTCTCCTAGTGTCTAAATTCTTCTCCATGGCTGGACCCCCAAATAATATTCCTTGACGTGCTAAGGGGTATCTAGAGAGTGGGATAGGTTTAATAACTACCCTAACCCTAACGCGTACCCTAACCCTAACCTCTACCCTTACCCTAAGACGTACACCAATCCTAACCCGTACCCTAAACCGAGCCCTAACCCTCAAACTAACCGTAACCCTAAACCTAACCCATACCCTACGCCATACCCGAACCCGTACCCGAACCCGTACCCTAAGCCGTACCCTAACCCTAACCCTAACCCTAACCCTAACCCTAAGCTACCCTTGACTGCTTCTGCCTCCAATAGATTTCCTAAGCACTAGTGTATTAAGGAACAGGTTAAAAAGAGAATCCTAATGTGATTTCAGGATAATGGGTGTGTTCCTTATCTTCTCCTAGTGTCTAAACTCTTCTCCATGGCTGGACCCCCAAATAATATTCCTTGACGTGCTAAGCGGTATCTAGAGAGTGGGATAGGTTTAATAACTACCCTAACCCTAACGCGTACCCTAACCCTAACACGTACCCTAATCCTAACCCGTACCCTAAACCGAGCCCTAACCCTCAAATTAACCCTAAACCTAACCCTAACCGATACCCTTCGCCGTACCCGAAACCGTACCCTAAGCGGTATCCTAAAGCTAACACTAACCCTAACCCTAACCCTAACCCTAAGCTACCCTTGACTGCTTCTGCCTCCAATAGATTTCCTAAGCACTAGTGTTTTAAGGAACAGGTTAAAAAGAGAATCCTAATGTGATTTCTTGATAATGGGTGTGTTCCTTATCTTCTCCTAGTGTCTAAACTCTTCTCCATGGCTGGACCCCCAAATAATATTCCTTGACGTGCTAAGGGGTATCTAGAGAGTGGGATAGGTTTAATAACTACCCTAACCCTAACGCGTACCCTAACCCTAACACGTACCCTAATCCTAACCCGTACCCTAAACCGAGCCCTAACCCTCAAATTAACCCTAACCCTAACCCTAACCCATACCCTACGCCGTACCCGAACCCGTACCCTAAGCGGTACCCTAAAGCTAACCCTAACCCTAACCCAAACCCTAACCCTAAGCTACCCTTGACTGCTTCTGCCTCCAATAGATTTCCTAAGCACTAGTGTTTTAAGGAACAGGTTAAAAATAGAATCCTAATGTGATTTCAGGATAATGGGTGTGTTCCTTATCTTCTCCTAGTGTCTAAACTCTTCTCCATTGCTGGACCCCCAAATAATATTCCTTGACGTGCTTAGGGGTATCTATAGAGTAGGATAGGTTTAATAACTACCCTAACCCTAACGCGTACCCTAACCCTAACCCCTACCCTAACCCTAACACGAACCCTAATCCTAACCCGTACCCTAAACCGAGCCCTAACCTTCAAACTAACCCTAACCCTAACCCTAACCCATACCCTACGCCGTACACGAACCCGTACCCTAAGCCGTACCCTAACCCTAACCCTAACCCTAACCCTAACCCTAAGCTACCCTTGACTGCTTCTGCCTCCAATAGATTTCCTAAGCACTAGTGTTTTAAGGAACAGGTTAAAAAGAGAATCCTAATGTGATTTCTTGATAATGGGTGTGTTCCTTATCTTCTCCTAGTGTCTAAACTCTTCTCCATGGCTGGACACCCAAATAATATTCCTTGACGTGCTAAGGGGTATCTAGAGAGTGGGATAGGTTTAATAACTACACTAACCCTAACGCGTACCCTAACCCTAACCCCTAACCTAACCCTAACACGTACCCTAATCCTAACCCGTAACCTAAACCAAGCCCTAACCCTCAAACTATCCCTAACCCTAACCCTAACCCATACCCTACGCCGTACCCGAACCCGTACCCGAACCCGTACCCTAAGCCGTACCCTAAGCCGTACCCTAACCCTAACCCTAACCCTAAGCTACCCTTGACTGCTTCTGCCTCCAATAGATTTCCTAAGCACTAGTGTTTTAAGGAACAGGTTAAAAAGAGAATCCTAATGTGATTTCTTGATAATGGGTGTGTTCCTTATCTTCTCCTAGTGTCTAAACTCTTCTCCATGGCTGGACCCCCAAATAATATTCCTTGACGTGCTAAGGGGTATCTAGGTAGTGGGATAGGTTTAATAACTACCCTAACCCTAACGCGTACCCTAACCCTAACACCTACCCTAACCCTAACACGTACCCTAATCCTAACCCGTACCCTAAACCGAGCCCTAACCCTCAAACTAACCCTAACCCTAACCCTAACCCATACACTATGCCGTACCCGAACCCGTACCCTAAGCCTTACCCTAACAATAACCCTAACCCTAACCCTAAGCTACCCTTGACTGCTTCTGCCTCCAGTAGATTTCCTAAGCACTAGTGTTTTAAGGAACAGGTTAAAAAGAGAATCCTAATGTGATTTCTTGATAATGGGTGTGTTCCTTATCTTCTCCTAGTGTCTAAATTCTTCTCCATGGCTGGACCCCCAAATAATATTCCTTGACGTGCTAAGGGGTATCTAGAGAGTGGGATAGGTTTAATAACTACCCTAACCCTAACGCGTACCCTAACCCTAACCTCTAACCTTACCCTAAGACGTACACCAATCCTAACCCGTACCCTAAACCGAGCCCTAACCCTCAAACTAACCGTAACCCTAAACCTAAACCATACCCTACGCCATACCCGAACCCGTACCCTAAGCCGTACCCTAACCCTAACCCTAACCCTAACCCTAACCCTAAGCTACCCTTGACTGCTTCTGCCTCCAATAGATTTCCTAAGCACTAGTGTATTAAGGAACAGGTTAAAAAGAGAATCCTAATGTGATTTCAGGATAATGGGTGTGTTCCTTATCTTCTCCTAGTTTCTAAACTCTTCTCCATGGCTGGACCCCCAAAT
Source organism: Eschrichtius robustus (assembly GCF_028021215.1). NCBI lineage: Eukaryota > Metazoa > Chordata > Mammalia > Artiodactyla > Eschrichtiidae > Eschrichtius > Eschrichtius robustus. The sequence goes on from NW_027175320.1 coordinate 20,260, forward strand.
AATATTCCTTGACGTGCTAAGGGGTATCTAGAGAGTGGGATAGGTTTAATAACTACCCTAACCCTAACGCGTACCCTAACCCTAACACGTACCCTAATCCTAACCCGTACCCTAAACCGAGCCCTAACCCTCAAATTAACCCTAAACCTAACCCTAACCGATACCCTTCGCCGTACCCGAAACCGTACCCTAAGCGGTATCCTAAAGCTAACCCTAACCCTAACCCTAACCCTAACCCTAAGCTACCCTTGACTGCTTCTGCCTCCAATAGATTTCCTAGAGCACTAGTGTTTTAAGGAACAGGTTAAAAAGAGAATCCTAATGTGATTTCTTGATAATGGGTGTGTTCCTTATCTTCTCCTAGTGTCTAAACTCTTCTCCATGGCTGGACCCCCAAATAATATTCCTTGACGTGCTAAGGGGTATCTAGAGAGTGGGATAGGTTTAATAACTACCCTAACCCTAACGCGTACCCTAACCCTAACCTCTACCCTAACCCTAACACGTACACTAATCCTAACCCGTACCCTAAACTGAGCCCTAACCCTCAAACCAACCCTAACCCTAAACCTAACCCATACCCTACGCCGTACCCGAACCCGTACCCGAACCCGTACCCTAAGCCGTACCCTAACCCTAACCCTAACCCTAACCCTAACCCTAACCCTAACCCTAAGCTACCCTTGACTGTTTCTGCCTCCAATAGATTTCCTAAGCACTAGTGTTTTAAGGAACAGGTTAAAAAGAGAATCCTAATGTGATTTCTTGATAATGGGTGTGTTCCTTATCTTCACCTAGTGTCTAAACTCTTCTCCATGGCTGGACCCCCAAATAATATTCCTTGACGTGCTAAGGGGTATCTAGAGAGTGGGATAGGTTTAATAACTACCCTAACCCTAACGCGTACCCTAACCCTAACACGTACCCTAATCCTAACCCGTACCCTAAACCGAGCCCTAACCCTCAAATTAACCCTAACCCTAACCCTAACCCATACCCTACGCCGTACCCGAACCCGTACCCTAAGCGGTACCCTAAAGCTAACCCTAACCCTAACCCAAACCCTAACCCTAAGCTACCCTTGACTGCTTCTGCCTCCAATAGATTTCCTAAGCACTAGTGTTTTAAGGAACAGGTTAAAAATAGAATCCTAATGTGATTTCAGGATAATGGGTGTGTTCCTTATCTTCTCCTAGTGTCTAAACTCTTCTCCATTGCTGGACCCCCAAATAATATTCCTTGACGTGCTTAGGGGTATCTATAGAGTAGGATAGGTTTAATAACTACCCTAACCCTAACGCGTACCCTAACCCTAACCCCTACCCTAACCCTAACACGAACCCTAATCCTAACCCGTACCCTAAACCGAGCCCTAACCTTCAAACTAACCCTAACCCTAACCCTAACCCATACCCTACGCCGTACACGAACCCGTACCCGAACCCGTACCCTAAGCCGTACCCTAACCCTAACCCTAACCCTAACCCTAATCCTAAGCTACCCTTGACTGCTTCTGCCTCCAATAGATTTCCTAAGCACTAGTGTTTTAAGGAACAGGTTAAAAAGAGAATCCTAATGTGATTTCTTGATAATGGGTGTGTTCCTTATCTTCTCCTAGTGTCTAAACTCTTCTCCATGGCTGGACACCCAAATAATATTCCTTGACGTGCTAAGGGGTATCTAGAGAGTGGGATAGGTTTAATAACTACACTAACCCTAACACGTACCCTAACCCTAACCCCTAACCGAACCCTAACACGTACCCTAATCCTAACCCGTAACCTAAACCAAGCCCTAACCCTCAAACTATCCCTAACCCTAACCCTAACCCATACCCTACGCCGTACCCGAACCCGTACCCGAACCCGTACCCTAAGCCGTACCCTAAGCCGTACCCTAACCCTAACCCTAACCCTAAGCTACCCTTGACTGCTTCTGCCTCCAATAGATTTCCTAAGCACTAGTGTTTTAAGGAACAGGTTAAAAAGAGAATCCTAATGTGATTTCTTGATAATGGGTGTGTTCCTTATCTTCTCCTAGTGTCTAAATTCTTCTCCATGGCTGGACCCCCAAATAATATTCCTTGACGTGCTAAGGGGTATCTAGGTAGTGGGATAGGTTTAATAACTACCCTAACCCTAACGCGTACCCTAACCCTAACCCCTACCCTAACCCTAACACGTACCCTAATCCTAACCCGTACCCTAAACCGAGCCCTAACCCTCAAACTAACCCTAACCCTAACCCTAACCCATACACTATGCCGTACCCGAACCCGTACCCTAAGCCTTACCCTAACAATAACCCTAACCCTAACCCTAAGCTACCCTTGACTGCTTCTGCCTCCAGTAGATTTCCTAAGCACTAGTGTTTTAAGGAACAGGTTAAAAAGAGAATCCTAATGTGATTTCTTGATAATGGGTGTGTTCCTTATCTTCTCCTAGTGTCTAAATTCTTCTCCATGGCTGGACCCCCAAATAATATTCCTTGACGTGCTAAGGGGTATCTAGAGAGTGGGATAGGTTTAATAACTACCCTAACCCTAACGCGTACCCTAACCCTAACCTCTACCCTTACCCTAAGACGTACACCAATCCTAACCCGTACCCTAAACCGAGCCCTAACCCTCAAACTAACCGTAACCCTAAACCTAACCCATACCCTACGCCATACCCGAACCCGTACCCGAACCCGTACCCTAAGCCGTACCCTAAGCCGTACCCTAACCCTAACCCTAACCCTAAGCTACCCTTGACTGCTTCTGCCTCCAATAGATTTCCTAAGCACTAGTGTATTAAGGAACAGGTTAAAAAGAGAATCCTAATGTGATTTCTTGATAATGGGTGTGTTCCTTATCTTCTCCTAGTGTCTAAACTCTTCTCCATGGCTGGACCCCCAAATAATATTCCTTGACGTGCTAAGGGGTATCTAGAGAGTGGGATAGGTTTAATAACTACCCTAACCCTAACGCGTACCCTAACCCTAACACGTACCCTAATCCTAACCCGTACCCTAAACCGAGCCCTAACCCTCAAATTAACCCTAAACCTAACCCTAACCGATACCCTTCGCCGTACCCGAAACCGTACCCTAAGCGGTATCCTAAAGCTAACCCTAACCCTAACCCTAACCCTAACCCTAAGCTACCCTTGACTGCTTCTGCCTCCAATAGATTTCCTAAGCACTAGTGTTTTAAGGAACAGGTTAAAAAGAGAATCCTAATGTGATTTCTTGATAATGGGTGTGTTCCTTATCTTCACCTAGTGTCTAAACTCTTCTCCATGGCTGGACCCCCAAATAATATTCCTTGACGTGCTAAGGGGTATCTAGAGAGTGGGATAGGTTTAATAACTACCCTAACCCTAACGCGTACCCTAACACTAACACGTACCCTAATCCTAACCCGTACCCTAAACCGAGCCCTAACCCTCAAATTAACCCTAACCCTAACCCTAACCCATACCCTACGCCGTACCCGAACCCGTACCCTAAGCGGTACCCTAAAGCTAACCCTAACCCTAACCCAAACCCTAACCCTAAGCTACCCTTGACTGCTTCTGCCTCCAATAGATTTCCTAAGCACTAGTGTTTTAAGGAACAGGTTAAAAATAGAATCCTAATGTGATTTCAGGATAATGGGTGTGTTCCTTATCTTCTCCTAGTGTCTAAACTCTTCTCCATTGCTGGACCCCCAAATAATATTCCTTGACGTGCTTAGGGGTATCTATAGAGTAGGATAGGTTTAATAACTACCCTAACCCTAACGCGTACCCTAACCCTAACCCCTACCCTAACCCTAACACGAACCCTAATCCTAACCCGTACCCTAAACCGAGCCCTAACCTTCAAACTAACCCTAACCCTAACCCTAACCCATACCCTACGCCGTACACGAACCCGTACCCGAACCCGTACCCTAAGCCGTACCCTAACCCTAACCCTAACCCTAACCCTAATCCTAAGCTACCCTTGACTGCTTCTGCCTCCAATAGATTTCCTAAGCACTAGTGTTTTAAGGAACAGGTTAAAAAGAGAATCCTAATGTGATTTCTTGATAATGGGTGTGTTCCTTATCTTCTCCTAGTGTCTAAACTCTTCTCCATGGCTGGACACCCAAATAATATTCCTTGACGTGCTAAGGGGTATCTAGAGAGTGGGATAGGTTTAATAACTACACTAACCCTAACACGTACCCTAACCCTAACCCCTAACCTAACCCTAACACGTACCCTAATCCTAACCCGTAACCTAAACCAAGCCCTAACCCTCAAACTATCCCTAACCCTAACCCTAACCCATACCCTACGCCGTACCCGAACCCGTACCCGAACCCGTACCCTAAGCCGTACCCTAAGCCGTACCCTAACCCTAACCCTAACCCTAAGCTACCCTTGACTGCTTCTGCCTCCAATAGATTTCCTAAGCACTAGTGTTTTAAGGAACAGGTTAAAAAGAGAATCCTAATGTGATTTCTTGATAATGGGTGTGTTCCTTATCTTCTCCTAGTGTCTAAATTCTTCTCCATGGCTGGACCCCCAAATAATATTCCTTGACGTGCTAAGGGGTATCTAGGTAGTGGGATAGGTTTAATAACTACCCTAACCCTAACGCGTACCCTAACCCTAACCCCTACCCTAACCCTAACACGTACCCTAATCCTAACCCGTACCCTAAACCGAGCCCTAACCCTCAAACTAACCCTAACCCTAACCCTAACCCATACACTATGCCGTACCCGAACCCGTACCCTAAGCCTTACCCTAACAATAACCCTAACCCTAACCCTAAGCTACCCTTGACTGCTTCTGCCTCCAGTAGATTTCCTAAGCACTAGTGTTTTAAGGAACAGGTTAAAAAGAGAATCCTAATGTGATTTCTTGATAATGGGTGTGTTCCTTATCTTCTCCTAGTGTCTAAATTCTTCTCCATGGCTGGACCCCCAAATAATATTCCTTGACGTGCTAAGGGGTATCTAGAGAGTGGGATAGGTTTAATAACTACCCTAACCCTAACGCGTACCCTAACCCTAACCTCTACCCTTACCCTAAGACGTACACCAATCCTAACCCGTACCCTAAACCGAGCCCTAACCCTCAAACTAACCGTAACCCTAAACCTAACCCATACCCTACGCCATACCCGAACCCGTACCCGAACCCGTACCCTAAGCCGTACCCTAAGCCGTACCCTAACCCTAACCCTAACCCTAAGCTACCCTTGACTGCTTCTGCCTCCAATAGATTTCCTAAGCACTAGTGTATTAAGGAACAGGTTAAAAAGAGAATCCTAATGTGATTTCTTGATAATGGGTGTGTTCCTTATCTTCTCCTAGTGTCTAAACTCTTCTCCATGGCTGGACCCCCAAATAATATTCCTTGACGTGCTAAGGGGTATCTAGAGAGTGGGATAGGTTTAATAACTACCCTAACCCTAACGCGTACCCTAACCCTAACCTCTACCCTTACCCTAAGACGTACACCAATCCTAACCCGTACCCTAAACCGAGCCCTAACCCTCAAACTAACCGTAACCCTAAACCTAACCCATACCCTACGCCATACCCGAACCCGTACCCGAACCCGTACCCTAAGCCGTACCCTAAGCCGTACCCTAACCCTAACCCTAACCCTAAGCTACCCTTGACTGCTTCTGCCTCCAATAGATTTCCTAAGCACTAGTGTATTAAGGAACAGGTTAAAAAGAGAATCCTAATGTGATTTCTTGATAATGGGTGTGTTCCTTATCTTCTCCTAGTGTCTAAACTCTTCTCCATGGCTGGACCCCCAAATAATATTCCTTGACGTGCTAAGGGGTATCTAGAGAGTGGGATAGGTTTAATAACTACCCTAACCCTAACGCGTACCCTAACCCTAACACGTACCCTAATCCTAACCCGTACCCTAAACCGAGCCCTAACCCTCAAATTAACCCTAAACCTAACCCTAACCGATACCCTTCGCCGTACCCGAAACCGTACCCTAAGCGGTATCCTAAAGCTAACCCTAACCCTAACCCTAACCCTAACCCTAAGCTACCCTTGACTGCTTCTGCCTCCAATAGATTTCCTAAGCACTAGTGTTTTAAGGAACAGGTTAAAAAGAGAATCCTAATGTGATTTCTTGATAATGGGTGTGTTCCTTATCTTCACCTAGTGTCTAAACTCTTCTCCATGGCTGGACCCCCAAATAATATTCCTTGACGTGCTAAGGGGTATCTAGAGAGTGGGATAGGTTTAATAACTACCCTAACCCTAACGCGTACCCTAACACTAACACGTACCCTAATCCTAACCCGTACCCTAAACCGAGCCCTAACCCTCAAATTAACCCTAACCCTAACCCTAACCCATACCCTACGCCGTACCCGAACCCGTACCCTAAGCGGTACCCTAAAGCTAACCCTAACCCTAACCCAAACCCTAACCCTAAGCTACCCTTGACTGCTTCTGCCTCCAATAGATTTCCTAAGCACTAGTGTTTTAAGGAACAGGTTAAAAATAGAATCCTAATGTGATTTCAGGATAATGGGTGTGTTCCTTATCTTCTCCTAGTGTCTAAACTCTTCTCCATTGCTGGACCCCCAAATAATATTCCTTGACGTGCTTAGGGGTATCTATAGAGTAGGATAGGTTTAATAACTACCCTAACCCTAACGCGTACCCTAACCCTAACCCCTACCCTAACCCTAACACGAACCCTAATCCTAACCCGTACCCTAAACCGAGCCCTAACCTTCAAACTAACCCTAACCCTAACCCTAACCCATACCCTACGCCGTACACGAACCCGTACCCGAACCCGTACCCTAAGCCGTACCCTAACCCTAACCCTAACCCTAACCCTAATCCTAAGCTACCCTTGACTGCTTCTGCCTCCAATAGATTTCCTAAGCACTAGTGTTTTAAGGAACAGGTTAAAAAGAGAATCCTAATGTGATTTCTTGATAATGGGTGTGTTCCTTATCTTCTCCTAGTGTCTAAACTCTTCTCCATGGCTGGACACCCAAATAATATTCCTTGACGTGCTAAGGGGTATCTAGAGAGTGGGATAGGTTTAATAACTACACTAACCCTAACACGTACCCTAACCCTAACCCCTAACCTAACCCTAACACGTACCCTAATCCTAACCCGTAACCTAAACCAAGCCCTAACCCTCAAACTATCCCTAACCCTAACCCTAACCCATACCCTACGCCGTACCCGAACCCGTACCCGAACCCGTACCCTAAGCTGTACCCTAAGCCGTACCCTAACCCTAACCCTAACCCTAAGCTACCCTTGACTGCTTCTGCCTCCAATAGATTTCCTAAGCACTAGTGTTTTAAGGAACAGGTTAAAAAGAGAATCCTAATGTGATTTCTTGATAATGGGTGTGTTCCTTATCTTCTCCTAGTGTCTAAATTCTTCTCCATGGCTGGACCCCCAAATAATATTCCTTGACGTGCTAAGGGGTATCTAGGTAGTGGGATAGGTTTAATAACTACCCTAACCCTAACGCGTACCCTAACCCTAACCCCTACCCTAACCCTAACACGTACCCTAATCCTAACCCGTACCCTAAACCGAGCCCTAACCCTCAAACTAACCCTAACCCTAACCCTAACCCATACACTATGCCGTACCCGAACCCGTACCCTAAGCCTTACCCTAACAATAACCCTAACCCTAACCCTAAGCTACCCTTGACTGCTTCTGCCTCCAGTAGATTTCCTAAGCACTAGTGTTTTAAGGAACAGGTTAAAAAGAGAATCCTAATGTGATTTCTTGATAATGGGTGTGTTCCTTATCTTCTCCTAGTGTCTAAATTCTTCTCCATGGCTGGACCCCCAAATAATATTCCTTGACGTGCTAAGGGGTATCTAGAGAGTGGGATAGGTTTAATAACTACCCTAACCCTAACGCGTACCCTAACCCTAACCTCTACCCTTACCCTAAGACGTACACCAATCCTAACCCGTACCCTAAACCGAGCCCTAACCCTCAAACTAACCGTAACCCTAAACCTAACCCATACCCTACGCCATACCCGAACCCGTACCCGAACCCGTACCCTAAGCCGTACCCTAAGCCGTACCCTAACCCTAACCCTAACCCTAAGCTACCCTTGACTACTTCTGCCTCCAATAGATTTCCTAAGCACTAGTGTATTAAGGAACAGGTTAAAAAGAGAATCCTAATGTGATTTCTTGATAATGGGTGTGTTCCTTATCTTCTCCTAGTGTCTAAACTCTTCTCCATGGCTGGACCCCCAAATAATATTCCTTGACGTGCTAAGGGGTATCTAGAGAGTGGGATAGGTTTAATAACTACCCTAACCCTAACGCGTACCCTAACCCTAACACGTACCCTAATCCTAACCCGTACCCTAAACCGAGCCCTAACCCTCAAATTAACCCTAAACCTAACCCTAACCGATACCCTTCGCCGTACCCGAAACCGTACCCTAAGCGGTATCCTAAAGCTAACCCTAACCCTAACCCTAACCCTAACCCTAAGCTACCCTTGACTGCTTCTGCCTCCAATAGATTTCCTAAGCACTAGTGTTTTAAGGAACAGGTTAAAAAGAGAATCCTAATGTGATTTCTTGATAATGGGTGTGTTCCTTATCTTCTCCTAGTGTCTAAACTCTTCTCCATGGCTGGACCCCCAAATAATATTCCTTGACGTGCTAAGGGGTATCTAGAGAGTGGGATAGGTTTAATAACTACCCTAACCCTAACGCGTACCCTAACCCTAACCTCTACCCTAACCCTAACACGTACACTAATCCTAACCCGTACCCTAAACTGAGCCCTAACCCTCAAACCAACCCTAACCCTAAACCTAACCCATACCCTACGCCGTACCCGAACCCGTACCCGAACCCGTACCCTAAGCCGTACCCTAACCTTAACCCTAACCCTAACCCTAACCCTAACCCTAACCCTAACCCTAAGCTACCCTTGACTGCTTCTGCCTCCAATAGATTTCCTAAGCACTAGTGTTTTAAGGAACAGGTTAAAAAGAGAATCCTAATGTGATTTCAGAATAATGGGTGTGTTCCTTATCTTCTCCTAGTGTCTAAACTCTTCTCCATGGCTGGACCCCCAAATAATATTCCTTGACGTGCTAAGGGGTATCTAGAGAGTGGGATAGGTTTAATAACTACACTAACCCTAACGCATACCCTAACCCTAACCCCTAACCTAACCCTAACACGTACCCTAATCCTAACCCGTAACCTAAACCGAGCCCTAACCCTCAAACTATCCCTAACCCTAACCCTAACCCGTACACTACGCCGTACCCGAACCCGTACCCGAACCCGTACCCTAAGCCGTACCCTAAGCCGTACCCTAACCCTAACCCTAACCCTAAGCTACCCTTGACTGCTTCTGCCTCCAATAGATTTCCTAAGCACTAGTCTTTTAAGGAACAGGTTAAAAAGAGAATCCTAATGTGATGTCTTGATAATGGGTGTGTTCCTTATCTTCTCCTAGTGTCTAAACTCTTCTCCATGGCTGGACCCCCAAATAATATTCCTTGACGTGCTAAGGGGTATCTAGGGAGTGGGATAGGTTTAATAACTACCCTAACCCTAACGCGTACCCTAACCCTAACCCCTACCCTAACCGTAACACGTACCCTAATCCTAACCCGTACCCTAAACCGAGCCCTAACCCTCAAACTAACCCTAACCGTAACCCATACCCTATGCCGTACCCGAACCCGTACCCTAAGCCTTACCCTAACAATAACCCTAACCCTAACCCTAAGCTACCCTTGACTGCTTCTGCCTCCAATAGATTTCCTAAGCACTAGTGTTTTAAGGAACAGGTTAAAAAGAGAATCCTAATGTGATTTCTTGATAATGGGTGTGTTCCTTATCTTCTCCTAGTGTCTAAACTCTTCTCCATGGCTGGACACCCAAATAATATTCCTTGACGTGCTAAGGGGTATCTAGAGAGTGGGATAGGTTTAATAACTACCCTAACCCTAACGCGTACCCTAACCCTAACACGTACCCTAATCCTAACCCGTACCCTAAACCGAGCCCTAACCCTCAAATTAACCCTAACCCTAACCCTAACCCATACCCTTCGCCGTACCCTAAGCGGTATCCTAAAGCTAACCCTAACCCTAACCCTAACCCTAAGCTACCCTTGACTGCTTCTGCCTCCAATCGATTTCCTAAGCACTAGTGTTTTAAGGAACAGGTTAAAAAGAGAATCCTAATGTGATTTCTTGATAATGGGTGTGTTCCTTATCTTCTCCTAGTGTCTAAACTCTTCTCCATGGCTGGACCCCCAAATAATATTCCTTGACGTGCTAAGGGGTATCTAGAGAGTGGGATAGGTTTAATAACTACCCTAACCCTAACGCGTACTCTAACCCTAACCTCTACCCTAACCCTAACACGTACACTAATCCTAACACGTACCCTAAACCGAGCCCTAACCCTCAAACTAACCCTAACCCTAACCCTAACCCTAACCCTAAGCTACCCTTGACTGCTTCTGCCTCCAATAGATTTCCTAAGCACTAGTGTATTAAGGAACAGGTTAAAAAGAGAATCCTAATGTGATTTCAGAATAATGGGTGTGTTCCTTATCTTCTCCTAGTGTCTAAACTCTTCTCCATTGCTGGACCCCCAAATAATATTCCTTGACGTGCTAAGGGGTATCTAGAGAGTGGGATAGGTTTAATAACTACCCTAACCCTAACGCGTACCCTAACCCTAACCCCTACCCTAACCCTAACACGAACCCTAATCCTAACACGTACCCTAAACTGAGCCCTAACCTTCAAACTAACCCTAACCCTAACCCATACCCTACGCCGTACACGAACCCGTACCCGAACCCGTACCCTAAGCCGTACCCTATCCCTAACCCTAACCCTAACCCTAACCCTAAGCTACCCTTGACTGCTTCTGCCTCCAATAGATTTCCTAAGCACTAGTGTTTTAAGGAACAGGTTAAAAAGAGAATCCTAATGTGATTTCTTGATAATGGGTGTGTTCCTTATCTTCTCCTAGTGTCTAAACTCTTCTCCATGGCTGGACACCCAAATAATATTCCTTGACGTGCTAAGGGGTATCTAGAGAGTGGGATAGGTTTAATAACTACCCTAACCCTAACGCGTACCCTAACCCTAACACGTACCCTAATCCTAACCCGTACCGTAAACCGAGCCCTAACCCTCAAATTAACCCTAACCCTAACCCTAACCCATACCCTACGCCGTACCCGAACCCGTACCCTAAGCGGTACCCTAAAGCTAACCCTAACCCTAACCCAAACCCTAACCCTAAGCTACCCTTGACTGCTTCTGCCTCCAATAGATTTCCTAAGCACTAGTGTTTTAAGGAACAGGTTAAAAATAGAATCCTAATGTGATTTCAGGATAATGGGTGTGTTCCTTATCTTCTCCTAGTGTCTAAACTCTTCTCCATTGCTGGACCCCCAAATAATATTCCTTGACGTGCTAAGGGGTATCTAGAGAGTAGGATAGGTTTAATAACTACCCTAACCCTAACGCGTACCCTAATCCTAACCCCTACCCTAACCCTAACACGAACCCTAATCCTAACCCGTACCCTAAACCGAGCCCTAAACTTCAAACTAACCCTAACCCTAACCCTAACCCATACCCTACGCCGTACAGGAACCCGTACCCGAACCCGTACCCTAAGCCGTACCCTAACCCTAACCCTAACTCTAACACTAACCCTAAGCTACCCTTGACTGCTTCTGCCTCCAATAGATTTCCTAAGCACTAGTGTTTTAAGGAACAGGTTAAAAAGAGAATCCTAATGTAATTTCTTGATAATGGGTGTGTTCCTTATCTTCTCCTATTGTCTAAACTCTTCTCCATGGCTGGACACCCAAATAATATTCCTTGACGTGCTAAGGGGTATCTAGAGAGTGGGATAGGTTTAATAACTACACTAACCCTAACGCGTACCCTAACCCTAACCCCTAACCTAACCCTAACACGTACCCTAATCCTAACCCGTAACCTACACCGAGCCCTAACCCTCAAACTATCCCTAACCCTAACCCTAACCCATACCCTACGCCGTACCCGAACCCGTACCCGAACCCGTACCCTAAGCCGTACCCTAAGCCGTACCCTAACCCTAACCCTAACCCTAAACTACCCTTGACTGCTTCTGCCTCCAATAGATTTCCTAAGCACTAGTGTTTTAAGGAACAGGTTAAAAAGAGAATCCTAATGTGATTTCTTGATAATGTGTGTGTTCCTTATCTTCTCCTAGTCTCTAAACTATTCTCCATGGCTGGACCCCCAAATAATATTCCTTGACGTGCTAAGGGGTATCTAGGGAGTGGGATAGGTTTAATAACTACCCTAACCCTAACGCGTACCCTAACCCTAACCCCTACCCTAACCCTAACACGTACCCTAATCCTAACCCGTACCCTAAACCGAGCCCTAACCCTCAAACTAACCCTAACCCTAACCCTAACCCATACCCTATACCGTACCCGAACCCGTACCCTAAGCCTTACCCTAACAATAACCCTAACCCTAACCCTAAGCTACCCTTGACTGCTTCTGCCTCCAATAGATTTCCTAAGCACTAGTGTTTTAAGGAACAGGTTAAAAAGAGAATCCTAATGTGATTTCTTGATAATGGGTGTGTTCCTTATCTTCTCCTAGTGTCTAAACTCTTCTCCATGGCTGGACCCCCAAATAATATTCCTTGACGTGCTAAGGGGTATCTAGAGAGTGGGATAGGTTTAATAACTACCCTAACCCTAACGCGTACCCTAACCCTAACCTCTACCCTTACCCTAAGACGTACACCAATCCTAACCCGTACCCTAAACCGAGCCCTAACCCTCAAACTAACCCTAACCCTAAACCTAACCCATACCCTACGCCGTACCCGAACCCGTACCCGAACCCGTAACCTAAGCCGTACCCTAACCCTAACCCTAACCCTAACCCTAACCCTAAGCTACCCCTGACTGCTTCTGCCTCCAATAGATTTCCTAAGCACTAGTGTTTTAAGGAACAGGTTAAAAAGAGAATCCTAATGTGATTTCTTGATAATGGGTGTGTTCCTTATCTTCTCCTAGTGTCTAAACTCTTCTCCATGGCTGGACCCCCAAATAATATTCCTTGACGTGCTAAGGGGTATCTAGAGAGTGGGATAGGTTTAATAACTACCCTAACCCTAACGCGTACCCTAACCCTAACACGTGCCCTAATCTTAACCCGTACCCTAAACCGAGCCCTAACCCTCAAATTAACCCTAACCCTAACCCTAACCCATACCCTACGCCGTACCCGAACCCGTACCCTAAGCGGTACCCTAAAGCTAACCCTAACCCTAACCCTAACCCTAACCCTAACCCTAAGCTACCCTTGACTGCTTCTGCCTCCAATACATTTCCTAAGCACTAGTGTATTAAGGAACAGGTTAAAAAGAGAATCCTAATGTGATTTCAGGATAATGGGTGTGTTCCTTATCTTCTCCTAGTGTCTAAACTCTTCTCCATGGCTGGACCCCCAAATAATATTCCTTGACGTGCTAAGGGGTATCTAGAGAGTGGGATAGGTTTAATAACTACCCTAACCCTAACGCGTACCCTAACCCTAACACGTGCCCTAATCTTAACCCGTACCCTAAACCGAGCCCTAACCCTCAAATTAACCCTAACCCTAACCCTAACCCATACCCTACGCCGTACCCGAACCCGTACCCTAAGCGGTACCCTAAAGCTAAACCTAACCCTAACCCTAACCCTAACCCTAAGCTACCCTTGACTGCTTCTGCCTCCAATACATTTCCTAAGCACTAGTGTATTAAGGAACAGGTTAAAAAGAGAATCCTAATGTGATTTCAGGATAATGGGTGTGTTCCTTATCTTCTCCTAGTGTCTAAACTCTTCTCCATGGCTGGACCCCCAAATAATATTCCTTGACGTGCTAAGGGGTATCTAGAGAGTGGGATAGGTTTAATAACTACCCTAACCCTAACGCGTACCCTAACCCTAACACGTACCCTAATCCTAACCCGTACCCTAAACCGAGCCCTAACCCTCAAATTAACCCTAACCCTAACCCTAACCCATACCCTTCGCCGTACCCGAAACCGTACCCTAAGCGGTATCCTAAAGCTAACCCTAACCCTAACCCTAACCCTAACCCTAAGCTACCCTTGACTGCTTCTGCCTCCAATAGATTTCCTAAGCACTAGTGTTTTAAGGAACAGGTTAAAAAGAGAATCCTAATGTGATTTCTTGATAATGGGTGTGTTCCTTATCTTCTCCTAGTGTCTAAACTCTTCTCCATGGCTGGACCCCCAAATAATATTCCTTGACGTGCTAAGGGGTATCTAGAGAGTGGGATAGGTTTAATAACTACCCTAACCCTAACGCGTACCCTAACCCTAACCCTAACACGTACACTAATCCTAACCCGTACCCTAAACCGAGCCCTAACCCTCAAACTAACCCTAACCCTAAACCTAACCCATACCCTACGCCGTACCCGAACCCGTACCCGAACCCGTACCCTAAGCCGTACCCTAACCCTAACCCTAACCCTAACCCTAACCCTAACCCTAACCCTAACCCTAAGCTACCCTTGACTGCTTCTGCCTCCAATAGATTTCCTAAGCACTAGTGTATTAAGGAACAGGTTAAAAAGAGAATCCTAATGTGATTTCAGAATAATGGGTGTGTTCCTTATCTTCTCCTAGTGTCTAAACTCTTCTCCATGGCTGGACCCCCAAATAATATTCCTTGACGTGCTAAGGGGTATCTAGAGAGTGGGATAGGTTTAATAACTACCCTAACCCTAACGCGTACCCTAACCCTAACCCCTACCCTAACCCTAACACGAACCCTAATCCTAACACGTACCCTAAACTGAGCCCTAACCTTCAAACTAACCCTAACCCTAACCCATACCCTACGCCGTACACGAACCCGTACCCGAACCCGTACCCTAAGCCGTACCCTAACCCTAACCCTAACCCTAACACGAACCCTAAGCTACCCTTGACTGCTTCTGCCTCCAATAGATTTCCTAAGCACTAGTGTTTTAAGGAACAGGTTAAAAAGAGAATCCTAATGTGATTTCTTGATAATGGGTGTGTTCCTTATTTCTCCTAGTGTCTAAACTCTTCTCCATGGCTGGACACACAAATAATATTCCTTGACGTGCTAAGGGGTATCTAGAGAGTGGGATAGGTTTAATAACTACCCTAACCCTAACGCGTACCCTAACCCTAACACGTACCCTAATCCTAACCCGTACCGTAAACCGAGCCCTAACCCTCAAATTAACCCTAACCCTAACCCTAACCCATACCCTACGCCGTACCCGAACCCGTACCCTAAGCGGTACCCTAAAGCTAACCCTAACCCTAACCCAAACCCTAACCCTAAGCTACCCTTGACTGCTTCTGCCTCCAATAGATTTCCTAAGCACTAGTGTTTTAAGGAACAGGTTAAAAATAGAATCCTAATGTGATTTCAGGATAATGGGTGTGTTCCTTATCTTCTCCTAGTGTCTAAACTCTTCTCCATTGCTGGACCCCCAAATAATATTCCTTGACGTGCTAAGGGGTATCTAGAGAGTAGGATAGGTTTAATAACTACCCTAACCCTAACGCGTACCCTAATCCTAACCCCTACCCTAACCCTAACACGAACCCTAATCCTAACCCGTACCCTAAACCGAGCCCTAACCTTCAAACTAACCCTAACCCTAACCCTAACCCATACCCTACGCCGTACACGAACCCGTACCCGAACCCGTACCCTAAGCCGTACCCTAAGCCGTACCCTAACCCTAACCCTAACCCTAAACTACCCTTGACTGCTTCTGCCTCCAATAGATTTCCTAAGCACTAGTGTTTTAAGGAACAGGTTAAAAAGAGAATCCTAATGTGATTTCTTGATAATGTGTGTGTTCCTTATCTTCTCCTAGTGTCTAAACTCTTCTCCATGGCTGGACCCCCAAATAATATTCCTTGACGTGCTAAGGGGTATCTAGGTAGTGGGATAGGTTTAATAACTACCCTAACCCTAACGCGTACCCTAACCCTAACCCCTACCCTAACCCTAACACGTACCCTAATCCTAACCCGTACCCTAAACCGAGCCCTAACACTCAAACTAACCCTAACCCTAACCCTAACCCATACCCTATGCCGTACCCGAACCCGTACCCTAAGCCTTACACTAACAATAACCCTAACCCTAACCCTAAGCTACACTTGACTGCTTCTGCCTCCAATAGATTTCCTAAGCACTAGTGTTTTAAGGAACAGGTTTAAAAGAGAATCCTAATGTGATTTCTTGATAATGTGTGTGTTCCTTATCTTCTCCTAGTGTCTAAACTCTTCTCCATGGCTGGACCCCCAAATAATATTCCTTGACGTGCTAAGGGGTATCTAGGGAGTGGGATAGGTTTAATAACTACCCTAACCCTAACGCGTACCCTAACCCTAACCCTAACACGTACCCTAATCCTAACCCGTACCCTAATCCGAGCCCTAACCCTCAAACTAACCCTAACGCTAACCCTAACCCATACCCTATGCCGTACCCGAACCCGTACCCTAAGCCTTACCCTAACAATAACCCTAACCCTAACCCTAAGCTACCCTTGACTGCTTCTGCCTCCAATAGATTTCCTAAGCACTAGTGTTTTAAGGAACAGGTTAAAAAGAGAATCCTAATGTGATTTCTTGATAATGGGTGTGTTCCTTATCTTCTCCTAGTGTCTAAACTCTTCTCCATGGCTGGACCCCCAAATAATATTCCTTGACGTGCTAAGGGGTATCTAGAGAGTGGGATAGGTTTAATAACTAACCTAACCCTAACGCGTAACCTAACCCTAACCTCTACCCTTACCCTAAGACGTACACCAATCCTAACCCGTACCCTAAACCGAGCCCTAACCCTCAAACTAACCCTAACCCTAAACCTAACCCATACCCTACGCCGTACCCGAACCCGTACCCGAACCCGTACCCTAAGCCGTACCCTAACCCTAACCCTAACCCTAACCCTAACCCTAAGCTACCCCTGACTGCTTCTGCCTCCAATAGATTTCCTAAGCACTAGTGTTTTAAGGAACAGGTTAAAAAGAGAATCCTAATGTGATTTCTTGATAATGGGTGTGTTCCTTATCTTCTCCTAGTGTCTAAACTCTTCTCCATGGCTGGACCCCCAAATAATATTCCTTGACGTGCTAAGGGGTATCTAGAGAGTGGGATAGGTTTAATAACTACCCTAACCCTAACGCGTACCCTAACCCTAACACGTGCCCTAATCTTAACCCGTACCCTAAACCGAGCCCTAACCCTCAAATTAACCCTAACCCTAACCCTAACCCATACCCTACGCCGTACCCGAACCCGTACCCTAAGCGGTACCCTAAAGCTAAACCTAACCCTAACCCTAACCCTAACCCTAAGCTACCCTTGACTGCTTCTGCCTCCAATACATTTCCTAAGCACTAGTGTATTAAGGAACAGGTTAAAAAGAGAATCCTAATGTGATTTCAGGATAATGGGTGTGTTCCTTATCTTCTCCTAGTGTCTAAACTCTTCTCCATGGCTGGACCCCCAAATAATATTCCTTGACGTGCTAAGGGGTATCTAGAGAGTGGGATAGGTTTAATAACTACCCTAACCCTAACGCGTACCCTAACCCTAACACGTACCCTAATCCTAACCCGTACCCTAAACCGAGCCCTAACCCTCAAATTAACCCTAACCCTAACCCTAACCCATACCCTTCGCCGTACCCGAAACCGTACCCTAAGCGGTATCCTAAAGCTAACCCTAACCCTAACCCTAACCCTAACCCTAAGCTACCCTTGACTGCTTCTGCCTCCAATAGATTTCCTAAGCACTAGTGTTTTAAGGAACAGGTTAAAAAGAGAATCCTAATGTGATTTCTTGATAATGGGTGTGTTCCTTATCTTCTCCTAGTGTCTAAACTCTTCTCCATGGCTGGACCCCCAAATAATATTCCTTGACGTGCTAAGGGGTATCTAGAGAGTGGGATAGGTTTAATAACTACCCTAACCCTAACGCGTACCCTAACCCTAACCCTAACACGTACACTAATCCTAACCCGTACCCTAAACCGAGCCCTAACCCTCAAACTAACCCTAACCCTAAACCTAACCCATACCCTACGCCGTACCCGAACCCGTACCCGAACCCGTACCCTAAGCCGTACCCTAACCCTAACCCTAACCCTAACCCTAACCCTAACCCTAACCCTAACCCTAAGCTACCCTTGACTGCTTCTGCCTCCAATAGATTTCCTAAGCACTAGTGTATTAAGGAACAGGTTAAAAAGAGAATCCTAATGTGATTTCAGAATAATGGGTGTGTTCCTTATCTTCTCCTAGTGTCTAAACTCTTCTCCATGGCTGGACCCCCAAATAATATTCCTTGACGTGCTAAGGGGTATCTAGAGAGTGGGATAGGTTTAATAACTACCCTAACCCTAACGCGTACCCTAACCCTAACCCCTACCCTAACCCTAACACGAACCCTAATCCTAACACGTACCCTAAACTGAGCCCTAACCTTCAAACTAACCCTAACCCTAACCCATACCCTACGCCGTTCACGAACCCGTACCCGAACCCGTACCCTAAGCCGTACCCTAACCCTAACCCTAACCCTAACACGAACCCTAAGCTACCCTTGACTGCTTCTGCCTCCAATAGATTTCCTAAGCACTAGTGTTTTAAGGAACAGGTTAAAAAGAGAATCCTAATGTGATTTCTTGATAATGGGTGTGTTCCTTATTTCTCCTAGTGTCTAAACTCTTCTCCATGGCTGGACACACAAATAATATTCCTTGACGTGCTAAGGGGTATCTAGAGAGTGGGATAGGTTTAATAACTACCCTAACCCTAACGCGTACCCTAACCCTAACACGTACCCTAATCCTAACCCGTACCGTAAACCGAGCCCTAACCCTCAAATTAACCCTAACCCTAACCCTAACCCATACCCTACGCCGTACCCGAACCCGTACCCTAAGCGGTACCCTAAAGCTAACCCTAACCCTAACCCAAACCCTAACCCTAAGCTACCCTTGACTGCTTCTGCCTCCAATAGATTTCCTAAGCACTAGTGTTTTAAGGAACAGGTTAAAAATAGAATCCTAATGTGATTTCAGGATAATGGGTGTGTTCCTTATCTTCTCCTAGTGTCTAAACTCTTCTCCATTGCTGGACCCCCAAATAATATTCCTTGACGTGCTAAGGGGTATCTAGAGAGTAGGATAGGTTTAATAACTACCCTAACCCTAACGCGTACCCTAATCCTAACCCCTACCCTAACCCTAACACGAACCCTAATCCTAACCCGTACCCTAAACCGAGCCCTAACCTTCAAACTAACCCTAACCCTAACCCTAACCCATACCCTACGCCGTACACGAACCCGTACCCGAACCCGTACCCTAAGCCGTACCCTAAGCCGTACCCTAACCCTAACCCTAACCCTAAACTACCCTTGACTGCTTCTGCCTCCAATAGATTTCCTAAGCACTAGTGTTTTAAGGAACAGGTTAAAAAGAGAATCCTAATGTGATTTCTTGATAATGTGTGTGTTCCTTATCTTCTCCTAGTGTCTAAACTCTTCTCCATGGCTGGACCCCCAAATAATATTCCTTGACGTGCTAAGGGGTATCTAGGTAGTGGGATAGGTTTAATAACTACCCTAACCCTAACGCGTACCCTAACCCTAACCCCTACCCTAACCCTAACACGTACCCTAATCCTAACCCGTACCCTAAACCGAGCCCTAACACTCAAACTAACCCTAACCCTAACCCTAACCCATACCCTATGCCATACCCGAACCCGTACCCTAAGCCTTACACTAACAATAACCCTAACCCTAACCCTAAGCTACCCTTGACTGCTTCTGCCTCCAATAGATTTCCTAAGCACTAGTGTTTTAAGGAACAGGTTAAAAAGAGAATCCTAATGTGATTTCTTGATAATGTGTGTGTTCCTTATCTTCTCCTAGTGTCTAAACTCTTCTCCATGGCTGGACCCCCAAACAATATTCCTTGACGTGCTAAGGGGTATCTAGGGAGTGGGATAGGTTTAATAACTACCCTAACCCTAACGCGTACCCTAACCCTAACCCTAACACGTACCCTAATCCTAACCCGTACCCTAATCCGAGCCCTAACCCTCAAACTAACCCTAACGCTAACCCTAACCCATACCCTATGCCGTACCCGAACCCGTACCCTAAGCCTTACCCTAACAATAACCCTAACCCTAACCCTAAGCTACCCTTGACTGCTTCTGCCTCCAATAGATTTCCTAAGCACTAGTGTTTTAAGGAACAGGTTAAAAAGAGAATCCTAATGTGATTTCTTGATATTGGGTGTGTTCCTTATCTTCTCCTAGTGTCTAAACTCTTCTCCATGGCTGGACCCCCAAATAATATTCCTTGACGTGCTAAGGGGTATCTAGAGAGTGGGATAGGTTTAATAACTAACCTAACCCTAACGCGTAACCTAACCCTAACCTCTACCCTTACCCTAAGACGTACACCAATCCTAACCCGTACCCTAAACCGAGCCCTAACCCTCAAACTAACCCTAACCCTAAACCTAACCCATACCCTACGCCATACCCGAACCCGTACCCGAACCCGTACCCTAAGCCGTACCCTAACCCTAACCCTAACCCTAACCCTAACCCTAAGCTACCCCTGACTGCTTCTGCCTCCAATAGATTTCCTAAGCACTAGTGTTTTAAGGAACAGGTTAAAAAGAGAATCCTAATGTGATTTCTTGATAATGGGTGTGTTCCTTATCTTCTCCTAGTGTCTAAACTCTTCTCCATGGCTGGACCCCCAAATAATATTCCTTGACGTGCTAAGGGGTATCTAGAGAGTGGGATAGGTTTAATAACTACCCTAACCCTAACGCGTACCCTAACCCTAACACGTGCCCTAATCTTAACCCGTACCCTAAACCGAGCCCTAACCCTCAAATTAACCCTAACCCTAACCCTAACCCATACCCTACGCCGTACCCGAACCCGTACCCTAAGCGGTACCCTAAAGCTAACCCTAACCCTAACCCTAACCCTAACCCTAAGCTACCCTTGACTGCTTCTGCCTCCAATACATTTCCTAAGCACTAGTGTATTAAGGAACAGGTTAAAAAGAGAATCCTAATGTGATTTCAGGATAATGGGTGTGTTCCTTATCTTCTCCTAGTGTCTAAACTCTTCTCCATGGCTGGACCCCCAAATAATATTCCTTGACGTGCTAAGGGGTATCTAGAGAGTGGGATAGGTTTAATAACTACCCTAACCCTAACGCGTACCCTAACCCTAACACGTACCCTAATCCTAACCCGTACCCTAAACCGAGCCCTAACCCTCACATTAACCCTAACCCTAACCCTAACCCATACCCTTCGCCGTACCCGAAACCGTACCCTAAGCGGTATCCTAAAGCTAACCCTAACCCTAACCCTAACCCTAACCCTAAGCTACCCTTGACTGCTTCTGCCTCCAATAGATTTCCAAAGCACTAGTGTTTTAAGGAACAGGTTAAAAAGAGAATCCTAATGTGATTTCTTGATAATGGGTGTGTTCCTTATCTTCTCCTAGTGTCTAAACTCTTCTCCATGGCTGGACCCTCAAATAATATTCCTTGACGTGCTAAGGGGTATCTAGAAAGTGGGATAGGTTTAATAACTACCCTAACCCTAACGCGTACCCTAACCCTAACCTCTACCCTAACCCTAACACGTACACTAATCCTAACCCGTACCCTAAACCGAGCCCTAACCCTCAAACTAACCCTAACCCTAAACCTAACCCATACCCTACGCCGTACCCGAACCCGTACCCGAACCCGTAACCTAAGCCGTACCCTAACCCTAACCCTAACCCTAACCCTAACCCTAACCCTAACCCTAACCCTAAGCTACCCTTGACTGCTTCTGCCTCCAATAGATTTCCTAAGCACTAGTGTATTAAGGAACAGGTTAAAAAGAGAATCCTAATGTGATTTCAGAATAATGGGTGTGTTCCTTATCTTCTCCTAGTGTCTAAACTCTTCTCCATGGCTGGACCCCCAAATAATATTCCTTGACGTGCTAAGGGGTATCTAGAGAGTGGGATAGGTTTAATAACTACCCTAACCCTAACGCGTACCCTAACCCTAACCCCTTCCCTAACCCTAACACGAACCCTAATCCTAACACGTACCCTAAACTGAGCCCTAACCTTCAAACTAACCCTAACCCTAACCCATACCCTACGCCGTACACGAACCCGTACCCGAACCCGTACCCTAAGCCGTACCCTAAGCCGTACCCTAACCCTAACCCTAACCCTAAACTACCCTTGACTGCTTCTGCCTCCAATAGATTTCCTAAGCACTAGTGTTTTAAGGAACAGGTTAAAAAGAGAATCCTAATGTGATTTCTTGATAATGTGTGTGTTCCTTATCTTCTCCTAGTGTCTAAACTCTTCTCCATGGCTGGACCCCCAAATAATATTCCTTGACGTGCTAAGGGGTATCTAGGTAGTGGGATAGGTTTAATAACTACCCTAACCCTAACGCGTACCCTAACCCTAACCCCTACCCTAACCCTAACACGTACCCTAATCCTAACCCGTACCCTAAACCGAGCCCTAACACTCAAACTAACCCTAACCCTAACCCTAACCCATACCCTATGCCGTACCCGAACCCGTACCCTAAGCCTTACACTAACAATAACCCTAACCCTAACCCTAAGCTACACTTGACTGCTTCTGCCTCCAATAGATTTCCTAAGCACTAGTGTTTTAAGGAACAGGTTTAAAAGAGAATCCTAATGTGATTTCTTGATAATGTGTGTGTTCCTTATCTTCTCCTAGTGTCTAAACTCTTCTCCATGGCTGGACCCCCAAATAATATTCCTTGACGTGCTAAGGGGTATCTAGGGAGTGGGATAGGTTTAATAACTACCCTAACCCTAACGCGTACCCTAACCCTAACCCTAACACGTACCCTAATCCTAACCCGTACCCTAATCCGAGCCCTAACCCTCAAACTAACCCTAACGCTAACCCTAACCCATACCCTATGCCGTACCCGAACCCGTACCCTAAGCCTTACCCTAACAATAACCCTAACCCTAACCCTAAGCTACCCTTGACTGCTTCTGCCTCCAATAGATTTCCTAAGCACTAGTGTTTTAAGGAACAGGTTAAAAAGAGAATCCTAATGTGATTTCTTGATAATGGGTGTGTTCCTTATCTTCTCCTAGTGTCTAAACTCTTCTCCATGGCTGGACCCCCAAATAATATTCCTTGACGTGCTAAGGGGTATCTAGAGAGTGGGATAGGTTTAATAACTAACCTAACCCTAACGCGTAACCTAACCCTAACCTCTACCCTTACCCTAAGACGTACACCAATCCTAACCCGTACCCTAAACCGAGCCCTAACCCTCAAACTAACCCTAACCCTAAACCTAACCCATACCCTACGCCGTACCCGAACCCGTACCCGAACCCGTACCCTAAGCCGTACCCTAACCCTAACCCTAACCCTAACCCTAACCCTAAGCTACCCCTGACTGCTTCTGCCTCCAATAGATTTCCTAAGCACTAGTGTTTTAAGGAACAGGTTAAAAAGAGAATCCTAATGTGATTTCTTGATAATGGGTGTGTTCCTTATCTTCTCCTAGTGTCTAAACTCTTCTCCATGGCTGGACCCCCAAATAATATTCCTTGACGTGCTAAGGGGTATCTAGAGAGTGGGATAGGTTTAATAACTACCCTAACCCTAACGCGTACCCTAACCCTAACACGTGCCCTAATCTTAACCCGTACCCTAAACCGAGCCCTAACCCTCAAATTAACCCTAACCCTAACCCTAACCCATACCCTACGCCGTACCCGAACCCGTACCCTAAGCGGTACCCTAAAGCTAAACCTAACCCTAACCCTAACCCTAACCCTAAGCTACCCTTGACTGCTTCTGCCTCCAATACATTTCCTAAGCACTAGTGTATTAAGGAACAGGTTAAAAAGAGAATCCTAATGTGATTTCAGGATAATGGGTGTGTTCCTTATCTTCTCCTAGTGTCTAAACTCTTCTCCATGGCTGGACCCCCAAATAATATTCCTTGACGTGCTAAGGGGTATCTAGAGAGTGGGATAGGTTTAATAACTACCCTAACCCTAACGCGTACCCTAACCCTAACACGTACCCTAATCCTAACCCGTACCCTAAACCGAGCCCTAACCCTCAAATTAACCCTAACCCTAACCCTAACCCATACCCTTCGCCGTACCCGAAACCGTACCCTAAGCGGTATCCTAAAGCTAACCCTAACCCTAACCCTAACCCTAACCCTAAGCTACCCTTGACTGCTTCTGCCTCCAATAGATTTCCTAAGCACTAGTGTTTTAAGGAACAGGTTAAAAAGAGAATCCTAATGTGATTTCTTGATAATGGGTGTGTTCCTTATCTTCTCCTAGTGTCTAAACTCTTCTCCATGGCTGGACCCCCAAATAATATTCCTTGACGTGCTAAGGGGTATCTAGAGAGTGGGATAGGTTTAATAACTACCCTAACCCTAACGCGTACCCTAACCCTAACCCTAACACGTACACTAATCCTAACCCGTACCCTAAACCGAGCCCTAACCCTCAAACTAACCCTAACCCTAAACCTAACCCATACCCTACGCCGTACCCGAACCCGTACCCGAACCCGTACCCTAAGCCGTACCCTAACCCTAACCCTAACCCTAACCCTAACCCTAACCCTAACCCTAACCCTAAGCTACCCTTGACTGCTTCTGCCTCCAATAGATTTCCTAAGCACTAGTGTATTAAGGAACAGGTTAAAAAGAGAATCCTAATGTGATTTCAGAATAATGGGTGTGTTCCTTATCTTCTCCTAGTGTCTAAACTCTTCTCCATGGCTGGACCCCCAAATAATATTCCTTGACGTGCTAAGGGGTATCTAGAGAGTGGGATAGGTTTAATAACTACCCTAACCCTAACGCGTACCCTAACCCTAACCCCTACCCTAACCCTAACACGAACCCTAATCCTAACACGTACCCTAAACTGAGCCCTAACCTTCAAACTAACCCTAACCCTAACCCATACCCTACGCCGTACACGAACCCGTACCCGAACCCGTACCCTAAGCCGTACCCTAACCCTAACCCTAACCCTAACACGAACCCTAAGCTACCCTTGACTGCTTCTGCCTCCAATAGATTTCCTAAGCACTAGTGTTTTAAGGAACAGGTTAAAAAGAGAATCCTAATGTGATTTCTTGATAATGGGTGTGTTCCTTATTTCTCCTAGTGTCTAAACTCTTCTCCATGGCTGGACACACAAATAATATTCCTTGACGTGCTAAGGGGTATCTAGAGAGTGGGATAGGTTTAATAACTACCCTAACCCTAACGCGTACCCTAACCCTAACACGTACCCTAATCCTAACCCGTACCGTAAACCGAGCCCTAACCCTCAAATTAACCCTAACCCTAACCCTAACCCATACCCTACGCCGTACCCGAACCCGTACCCTAAGCGGTACCCTAAAGCTAACCCTAACCCTAACCCAAACCCTAACCCTAAGCTACCCTTGACTGCTTCTGCCTCCAATAGATTTCCTAAGCACTAGTGTTTTAAGGAACAGGTTAAAAATAGAATCCTAATGTGATTTCAGGATAATGGGTGTGTTCCTTATCTTCTCCTAGTGTCTAAACTCTTCTCCATTGCTGGACCCCCAAATAATATTCCTTGACGTGCTAAGGGGTATCTAGAGAGTAGGATAGGTTTAATAACTACCCTAACCCTAACGCGTACCCTAATCCTAACCCCTACCCTAACCCTAACACGAACCCTAATCCTAACCCGTACCCTAAACCGAGCCCTAACCTTCAAACTAACCCTAACCCTAACCCTAACCCATACCCTACGCCGTACACGAACCCGTACCCGAACCCGTACCCTAAGCCGTACCCTAAGCCGTACCCTAACCCTAACCCTAACCCTAAACTACCCTTGACTGCTTCTGCCTCCAATAGATTTCCTAAGCACTAGTGTTTTAAGGAACAGGTTAAAAAGAGAATCCTAATGTGATTTCTTGATAATGTGTGTGTTCCTTATCTTCTCCTAGTGTCTAAACTCTTCTCCATGGCTGGACCCCCAAATAATATTCCTTGACGTGCTAAGGGGTATCTAGGTAGTGGGATAGGTTTAATAACTACCCTAACCCTAACGCGTACCCTAACCCTAACCCCTACCCTAACCCTAACACGTACCCTAATCCTAACCCGTACCCTAAACCGAGCCCTAACACTCAAACTAACCCTAACCCTAACCCTAACCCATACCCTATGCCATACCCGAACCCGTACCCTAAGCCTTACACTAACAATAACCCTAACCCTAACCCTAAGCTACCCTTGACTGCTTCTGCCTCCAATAGATTTCCTAAGCACTAGTGTTTTAAGGAACAGGTTAAAAAGAGAATCCTAATGTGATTTCTTGATAATGTGTGTGTTCCTTATCTTCTCCTAGTGTCTAAACTCTTCTCCATGGCTGGACCCCCAAACAATATTCCTTGACGTGCTAAGGGGTATCTAGGGAGTGGGATAGGTTTAATAACTACCCTAACCCTAACGCGTACCCTAACCCTAACCCTAACACGTACCCTAATCCTAACCCGTACCCTAATCCGAGCCCTAACCCTCAAACTAACCCTAACGCTAACCCTAACCCATACCCTATGCCGTACCCGAACCCGTACCCTAAGCCTTACCCTAACAATAACCCTAACCCTAACCCTAAGCTACCCTTGACTGCTTCTGCCTCCAATAGATTTCCTAAGCACTAGTGTTTTAAGGAACAGGTTAAAAAGAGAATCCTAATGTGATTTCTTGATATTGGGTGTGTTCCTTATCTTCTCCTAGTGTCTAAACTCTTCTCCATGGCTGGACCCCCAAATAATATTCCTTGACGTGCTAAGGGGTATCTAGAGAGTGGGATAGGTTTAATAACTAACCTAACCCTAACGCGTAACCTAACCCTAACCTCTACCCTTACCCTAAGACGTACACCAATCCTAACCCGTACCCTAAACCGAGCCCTAACCCTCAAACTAACCCTAACCCTAAACCTAACCCATACCCTACGCCATACCCGAACCCGTACCCGAACCCGTACCCTAAGCCGTACCCTAACCCTAACCCTAACCCTAACCCTAACCCTAAGCTACCCCTGACTGCTTCTGCCTCCAATAGATTTCCTAAGCACTAGTGTTTTAAGGAACAGGTTAAAAAGAGAATCCTAATGTGATTTCTTGATAATGGGTGTGTTCCTTATCTTCTCCTAGTGTCTAAACTCTTCTCCATGGCTGGACCCCCAAATAATATTCCTTGACGTGCTAAGGGGTATCTAGAGAGTGGGATAGGTTTAATAACTACCCTAACCCTAACGCGTACCCTAACCCTAACACGTGCCCTAATCTTAACCCGTACCCTAAACCGAGCCCTAACCCTCAAATTAACCCTAACCCTAACCCTAACCCATACCCTACGCCGTACCCGAACCCGTACCCTAAGCGGTACCCTAAAGCTAACCCTAACCCTAACCCTAACCCTAACCCTAAGCTACCCTTGACTGCTTCTGCCTCCAATACATTTCCTAAGCACTAGTGTATTAAGGAACAGGTTAAAAAGAGAATCCTAATGTGATTTCAGGATAATGGGTGTGTTCCTTATCTTCTCCTAGTGTCTAAACTCTTCTCCATGGCTGGACCCCCAAATAATATTCCTTGACGTGCTAAGGGGTATCTAGAGAGTGGGATAGGTTTAATAACTACCCTAACCCTAACGCGTACCCTAACCCTAACACGTACCCTAATCCTAACCCGTACCCTAAACCGAGCCCTAACCCTCACATTAACCCTAACCCTAACCCTAACCCATACCCTTCGCCGTACCCGAAACCGTACCCTAAGCGGTATCCTAAAGCTAACCCTAACCCTAACCCTAACCCTAACCCTAAGCTACCCTTGACTGCTTCTGCCTCCAATAGATTTCCAAAGCACTAGTGTTTTAAGGAACAGGTTAAAAAGAGAATCCTAATGTGATTTCTTGATAATGGGTGTGTTCCTTATCTTCTCCTAGTGTCTAAACTCTTCTCCATGGCTGGACCCTCAAATAATATTCCTTGACGTGCTAAGGGGTATCTAGAAAGTGGGATAGGTTTAATAACTACCCTAACCCTAACGCGTACCCTAACCCTAACCTCTACCCTAACCCTAACACGTACACTAATCCTAACCCGTACCCTAAACCGAGCCCTAACCCTCAAACTAACCCTAACCCTAAACCTAACCCATACCCTACGCCGTACCCGAACCCGTACCCGAACCCGTAACCTAAGCCGTACCCTAACCCTAACCCTAACCCTAACCCTAACCCTAACCCTAACCCTAACCCTAAGCTACCCTTGACTGCTTCTGCCTCCAATAGATTTCCTAAGCACTAGTGTATTAAGGAACAGGTTAAAAAGAGAATCCTAATGTGATTTCAGAATAATGGGTGTGTTCCTTATCTTCTCCTAGTGTCTAAACTCTTCTCCATGGCTGGACCCCCAAATAATATTCCTTGACGTGCTAAGGGGTATCTAGAGAGTGGGATAGGTTTAATAACTACCCTAACCCTAACGCGTACCCTAACCCTAACCCCTTCCCTAACCCTAACACGAACCCTAATCCTAACACGTACCCTAAACTGAGCCCTAACCTTCAAACTAACCCTAACCCTAACCCATACCCTACGCCGTACACGAACCCGTACCCGAACCCGTACCCTAAGCCGTACCCTAACCCTAACCCTAACCCTAACCCTAACCCTAAGCTACCCTTGACTGCTTCTGCCTCCAATAGATTTCCTAAGCACTAGTGTTTTAAGGAACAGGTTAAAAAGAGAATCCTAATGTGATTTCTTGATAATGGGTGTGTTCCTTATCTTCTCCTAGTGTCTAAACTCTTCTCCATGGCTGGACACCCAAATAATATTCCTTGACGTGCTAAGGGGTATCTAGAGAGTGGGATAGGTTTAATAACTACCCTAACCCTAACGCGTACCCTAACCCTAACACGTACCCTAATCCTAACCCGTACCGTAAACCGAGCCCTAACCCTCAAGTTAACCCTAACCCTAACCCTAACCCATACCCTACGCCGTACCCGAACCCGTACCCTAAGCGGTACCCTAAAGCTAACCCTAACCCTAACCCAAACCCTAACCCTAAGCTACCCTTGACTGCTTCTGCCTCCAATAGATTTCCTAAGCACTAGTGTTTTAAGGAACAGGTTAAAAATAGAATCCTAATGTGATTTCAGGATAATGGGTGTGTTCCTTATCTTCTCCTAGTGTCTAAACTCTTCTCCATTGCTGGACCCCCAAATAATATTCCTTGACGTGCTAAGGGGTATCTAGAGAGTAGGATAGGTTTAATAACTACCCTAACCCTAACGCGTACCCTAATCCTAACCCCTACCCTAACCCTAACACGAACCCTAATCCTAACCCGTACCCTAAACCGAGCCCTAACCTTCAAACTAACCCTAACCCTAACCCTAACCCATACCCTACGCCGTACACGAACCCGTACCCGAACCCGTACCCTAAGCCGTACCCTAAGCCGTACCCTAACCCTAACCCTAACCCTAAACTACCCTTGACTGCTTCTGCCTCCAATAGATTTCCTAAGCACTAGTGTTTTAAGGAACAGGTTAAAAAGAGAATCCTAATGTGATTTCTTGATAATGTGTGTGTTCCTTATCTTCTCCTAGTGTCTAAACTCTTCTCCATGGCTGGACCCCCAAATAATATTCTTTGACGTGCTAAGGGGTATCTAGGGAGTGGGATAGGTTTAATAACTACCCTAACCCTAACGCGTACCCTAACCCTAACCCCTAACCTAACCCTAACACGTACCCTAATCCTAACCCGTACCCTAAACCGAGCCCTAACCCTCAAACTAACCCTAACCCTAACCCTAACCCATACTCTATGCCGTACCCGAACCCGTACACTAAGCCTTACCCTAACAATAACCCTAACCCTAACCCTAAGCTACCCTTGACTGCTTCTGCCTCCAATAGATTTCCTAAGCACTAGTGTTTTAAGGAACAGGTTAAAAAGAGAATCCTAATGTGATTTCTTGATAATGTGTGTGTTCCTTATCTTCTCCTAGAGTCTAAACTCTTCTCCATGGCTGGACCCCCAAATAATATTCCTTGACGTGCTAAGGGGTATCTAGAGAGTGGGATAGGTTTAATAACTACCCTAACCCTAACGCGTACCCTAACCCTAAAACGTGCCCTAATCCTAACCCGTACCCTAAACCGAGCCCTAACCCTCAAATTAACCCTAACCCTAACCCTAACCCATACCCTACGCCGTACCCGAACCCGTACCCTAAGCGGTACCCTAAAGCTAACCCTAACCCTAACCCTAACCCTAACCCTAAGCTACCCTTGACTGCTTCTGCCTCCAATAGATTTCCTAAGCACTAGTGTTTTAAGGAACAGGTTAAAAATAGAATCCTAATGTGATTTCAGGATAATGGGTGTGTTCCTTATCTTCTCCTAGTGTCTAAACTCTTCTCCATTGCTGGACCCCCAAATAATATTCCTTGTCGTGCTAAGGGGTATCTAGAGAGTGGGATAGGTTTAATAACTACCCTAACCCTAACGCGTACCCTAACCCTAACCCCTACCCTAACCCTAACACGAACCCTAATCCTAACCCGTACCCTAAACCGAGCCCTAACCTTCAAACGAACCCTAACCCTAACCCTAACCCATACCCTACGCCGTACACGAACCCGTACCCGAACCCGTACCCTAAGCCGTACCCTAACCCTAAACCTAACCCTAACCCTAACCCTAACCCTAAGCTACCCTTGACTGCTTCTGCCTCCAATAGATTTCCTAAGCACTAGTGTTTTAAGGAACAGGTTAAAAAGAGAATCCTAATGTGATTTCTTGATAATGGGTGTGTTCCTTATCTTCTCCTAGTGTCTAAACTCTTCTCCATGGCTGGACACCCAAATAATATTCCTTGACGTGCTAAGGGGTATCTAGAGAGTGGGATAGGTTTAATAATTACACTAACCCTAACGCGTACCCTAACCCTAACCCCTAACCTAACCCTAACACGTACCCTAATCGTAACCCGTAACCTAAACCGAGCCCTAACCCTCAAACTATCCCTAACCCTAACCCTAAACCATACCCTACGCCGTACCCGAACCCGTACCCGAACCCGTACCCTAAGCCGTACCCTAAGCCGTACCCTAACCCTAAACCTAACCCTAAGCTACCCTTGACTGCTTCTGCCTCCAATAGATTTCCTAAGCACTAGTGTTTTAAGGAACAGGTTAAAAAGAGAATCCTAATGTGATTTCTTGATAATGGGTGTGTTCCTTATCTTCTCCTAGTGTCTAAACTCTTCTCCATGGCTGGACCCCCAAATAATATTCCTTGACGTGCTAAGGGGTATCTAGAGAGTGGGATAGGTTTAATAACTACCCTAACCCTAACGCGTACCCTAACCCTAACCTCTACCCTTACCCTAAGACGTACACCAATCCTAACCCGTAACCTAAACCGAGCCCTAACCCTCAAACTAACCCTAACCCTAAACCTAACCCATACCCTACGCGGTACCCGAACCCGTACCCGAACCCGTACCCTAAGCCGTACCCTAACCCTAACCCTAACCCTTACCCTAAACCTAAGCTACCCTTGACTGCTTCTGCCTCCAATAGATTTCCTAAGCACTAGTGTATTAAGGAACAGGTTAAAAAGAGAATCCTAATGTGATTTCAGGATAATGGGTGTGTTCCTTATCTTCTCCTAGTGTCTAAACTCTTCTCCATGGCTGGACCCCCAAATAATATTCCTTGACGTGCTAAGGGGTATCTAGAGAGTGGGATAGGTTTAATAACTACCCTAACCCTAACGCGTACCCTAACCCTAACACGTACCCTAATCCTAACCCGTACCCTAAACCGAGCCCTAACCTTCAAATTAACCCTAACCCTAACCCTAACCCATACCCTATGCCGTACTCGAACCCGTACCCTAAGCGGTATCCTAAAGCTAACCCTAACCCTAACACTAACCCTAACCCTAAGCTACCCTTGACTGCTTCTTCCTCCAATAGATTTCCTAAGCACTAGTGTTTTAAGGAACAGGTTAAAAAGAGAATCCTAATGTGATTTCTTGATAATGGGTGTGTTCCTTATCTTCTCCTAGTGTCTAAACTCTTCTCCATGGCTGGACCCCCAAATAATATTCCTTGACGTGCTAAGGGGTATCTAGAGAGTGGGATAGGTTTAATAACTACCCTAACCCTAACGCGTATCTAACCCTAACCTCTACCCTAACCCTAACACGTACACTAATCCA
This sequence comes from Eschrichtius robustus, assembly GCF_028021215.1. NCBI lineage: Eukaryota > Metazoa > Chordata > Mammalia > Artiodactyla > Eschrichtiidae > Eschrichtius > Eschrichtius robustus. Next base: position 52,748 of record NW_027175320.1, read on the forward strand.
AACCCGTACCCTAAACCGAGCCCTAACCCTCAAACTAACCCTAACCCTAAACCTAACCCATACCCTACGCCGTACCCGAACCCGTACCCGAACCCGTACCCTAAGCCGTACCCTAACCGTAACCCTAACCCTAACCCTAACCCTAACCCTAAGCTACCCTTGACTGCTTCTGCCTCCAATAGATTTCCTAAGCACTAGTGTATTAAGGAACAGGTTAAAAAGAGAATCCTAATGTGACTTCAGAATAATGGGTGTGTTCCTTATCTTCTCCTAGTGTCTAAACTCTTCTCCATGGCTGGACCCCCAAATAATATTCCTTGACGTGCTAAGGGGTATCTAGAGAGTGGGATAGGTTTAATAACTACCCTAACCCTAACGCGTACCCTAACCCTAACCCCTACCCTAACCCTAACACGAACCCTAATCCTAACACGTACCCTAAACTGAGCCCTAACCTTCAAACTAACCCTAACCCTAACCCATACCCTACGCCGTACACGAACCCGTACCCGAACCCGTACCCTAAGCCGTACCCTAACCCTAACCCTAACCCTAACCCTAACCCTAAGCTACCCTTGACTGCTTCTGCCTCCAATAGATTTCCTAAGCACTAGTGATTTAAGGAACAGGTTAAAAAGAGAATCCTAATGTGATTTCTTGATAATGGGTGTGTTCCTTATCTTCTCCTAGTGTCTAAACTCTTCTCAATGGCTGGACCCCCAAATAATATTACTTGACGTGCTAAGGGGTATCTAGAGAGTGGGATAGGTTTAATAACTACCCTAACCCTAACGCGTACCCTAACCCTAACACGTGCCCTAATCCTAACCCGTACCCTAAACCGAGCCCTAACCCTCAAATTAACCCTAACCCTAACCCTAACCCATACCCTACGCCGTACCCGAACCCGTACCCTAAGCGGTACCCTAAAGCTAACCCTAACCCTAACCCTAACCCTAACCCTAAGCTACCCTTGACTGCTTCTGCCTCCAATAGATTTCCTAAGCACTACTGTTTTAAGGAACAGGTTAAAAAGAGAATCCTAATGTGATTTCAGGATAATGGGTGTGTTCCTTATCTTCTCCTAGTGTCTAAACTCTTCTCCATTGCTGGACCCCCAAATAATATTCCTTGTCGTGCTAAGGGGTATCTAGAGAGTGGGATAGGTTTAATAACTACCCTAACCCTAACGCGTACCCTAATCCTAACCCCTACCCTAACCCTAACACGAACCCTAATCCTAACCCGTACCCTAAACCGAGCCCTAACCTTCAAACTAACCCTAACCCTAACCCTAACCCATACCCTACGCCGTACACGAACCCGTACCCGAACCCGTACCCTAAGCCGTACCCTAAGCCGTACCCTAACCCTAACCCTAACCCTAAACTACCCTTGACTGCTTCTGCCTCCAATAGATTTCCTAAGCACTAGTGTTTTAAGGAACAGGTTAAAAAGAGAATCCTAATGTGATTTCTTGATAATGTGTGTGTTCCTTATCTTCTCCTAGTGTCTAAACTCTTCTCCATGGCTGGACCCCCAAATAATATTCTTTGACGTGCTAAGGGGTATCTAGGGAGTGGGATAGGTTTAATAACTACCCTAACCCTAACGCGTACCCTAACCCTAACCCCTAACCTAACCCTAACACGTACCCTAATCCTAACCCGTACCCTAAACCGAGCCCTAACCCTCAAACTAACCCTAACCCTAACCCTAACCCATACCCTATGCCGTACCCGAACCCGTACACTAAGCCTTACCCTAACAATAACCCTAACCCTAACCCTAAGCTACCCTTGACTGCTTCTGCCTCCAATAGATTTCCTAAGCACTAGTGTTTTAAGGAACAGGTTAAAAAGAGAATCCTAATGTGATTTCTTGATAATGTGTGTGTTCCTTATCTTCTCCTAGAGTCTAAACTCTTCTCCATGGCTGGACCCCCAAATAATATTCCTTGACGTGCTAAGGGGTATCTAGAGAGTGGGATAGGTTTAATAACTACCCTAACCCTAACGCGTACCCTAACCCTAAAACGTGCCCTAATCCTAACCCGTACCCTAAACCGAGCCCTAACCCTCAAATTAACCCTAACCCTAACCCTAACCCATACCCTACGCCGTACCCGAACCCGTACCCTAAGCGGTACCCTAAAGCTAACCCTAACCCTAACCCTAACCCTAACCCTAAGCTACCCTTGACTGCTTCTGCCTCCAATAGATTTCCTAAGCACTAGTGTTTTAAGGAACAGGTTAAAAAGAGAATCCTAATGTGATTTCAGGATAATGGGTGTGTTCCTTATCTTCTCCTAGTGTCTAAACTCTTCTCCATTGCTGGACCCCCAAATAATATTCCTTGTCGTGCTAAGGGGTATCTAGAGAGTGGGATAGGTTTAATAACTACCCTAACCCTAACGCGTACCCTAACCCTAACCCCTACCCTAACCCTAACACGAACCCTAATCCTAACCCGTACCCTAAACCGAGCCCTAACCTTCAAACGAACCCTAACCCTAACCCTAACCCATACCCTACGCCGTACACGAACCCGTACCCGAACCCGTACCCTAAGCCGTACCCTAACCCTAAACCTAACCCTAACCCTAATCTACCCTTGACTGCTTCTGCCTCCAATAGATTTCCTAAGCACTAGTGTTTTAAGGAACAGGTTAAAAAGAGAATCCTAATGTGATTTCTTGATAATGGGTGTGTTCCTTATCTTCTCCTAGTGTCTAAACTCTTCTCCATGGCTGGACACCCAAATAATATTCCTTGACGTGCTAAGGGGTATCTAGAGAGTGGGATAGGTTTAATAACTACACTAACCCTAACGCGTACCCTAACCCTAACCCCTAACCTAACCCTAACACGTACCCTAATCGTAACCCGTAACCTAAACCGAGCCCTAACCCTCAAACTATCCCTAACCCTAACCCTAAACCATACCCTACGCCGTACCCGAACCCGTACCCGAACCCGTACCCTAAGCCGTACCCTAAGCCGTACCCTAACCCTAAACCTAACCCTAAGCTACCCTTGACTGCTTCTGCCTCCAATAGATTTCCTAAGCACTAGTGTTTTAAGGAACAGGTTAAAAAGAGAATCCTAATGTGATTTCTTGATAATGGGTGTGTTCCTTATCTTCTCCTAGTGTCTAAACTCTTCTCCATGGCTGGACCCCCAAATAATATTCCTTGACGTGCTAAGGGGTATCTAGAGAGTGGGATAGGTTTAATAACTACCCTAACCCTAACGCGTACCCTAACCCTAACCTCTACCCTTACCCTAAGACGTACACCAATCCTAACCCGTAACCTAAACCGAGCCCTAACCCTCAAACTAACCCTAACCCTAAACCTAACCCATACCCTACGCGGTACCCGAACCCGTACCCGAACCCGTACCCTAAGCCGTACCCTAACCCTAACCCTAACCCTTACCCTAAACCTAAGCTACCCTTGACTGCTTCTGCCTCCAATAGATTTCCTAAGCACTAGTGTATTAAGGAACAGGTTAAAAAGAGAATCCTAATGTGATTTCAGGATAATGGGTGTGTTCCTTATCTTCTCCTAGTGTCTAAACTCTTCTCCATGGCTGGACCCCCAAATAATATTCCTTGACGTGCTAAGGGGTATCTAGAGAGTGGGATAGGTTTAATAACTACCCTAACCCTAACGCGTACCCTAACCCTAACACGTGCCCTAATCTTAACCCGTACCCTAAACCGAGCCCTAACCCTCAAATTAACCCTAACCCTAACCCTAACCCATACCCTACACCGTACCCGAACCCGTACCCTAAGCGGTACCCTAAAGCTAACCCTAACCCTAACCCTAACCCTAACCCTAAGCTACCCTTGACTGCTTCTGCCTCCAATACATTTCCTAAGCACTAGTGTATTAAGGAACAGGTTAAAAAGAGAATCCTAATGTGATTTCAGGATAATGGGTGTGTTCCTTATCTTCTCCTAGTGTCTAAACTCTTCTCCATGGCTGGACCCCCAAATAATATTCCTTGACGTGCTAAGGGGTATCTAGAGAGTGGGATAGGTTTAATAACTACCCTAACCCTAACGCGTACCCTAACCCTAACCTCTACCCTAACCCTAACACGTACACTAATCCTAACCCGTACCCTAAACCGAGCCCTAACCCTCAAACTAACCCTAACCCTAAACCTAACCCATACCCTACGCCGTACCCGAACCCGTACCCGAACCCGTAACCTAAGCCGTACCCTAACCCTAACCCTAACCCTAACCCTAACCCTAACCCTAACCCTAACCCTAAGCTACCCTTGACTGCTTCTGCCTCCAATAGATTTCCTAAGCACTAGTGTATTAAGGAACAGGTTAAAAAGAGAATCCTAATGTGATTTCAGAATAATGGGTGTGTTCCTTATCTTCTCCTAGTGTCTAAACTCTTCTCCATGGCTGGACCCCCAAATAATATTCCTTGACGTGCTAAGGGGTATCTAGAGAGTGGGATAGGTTTAATAACTACCCTAACCCTAACGCGTACCCTAACCCTAACCCCTTCCCTAACCCTAACACGAACCCTAATCCTAACACGTACCCTAAACTGAGCCCTAACCTTCAAACTAACCCTAACCCTAACCCATACCCTACGCCGTACACGAACCCGTACCCGAACCCGTACCCTAAGCCGTACCCTAACCCTAACCCTAACCCTAACCCTAACCCTAAGCTACCCTTGACTGCTTCTGCCTCCAATAGATTTCCTAAGCACTAGTGTTTTAAGGAACAGGTTAAAAAGAGAATCCTAATGTGATTTCTTGATAATGGGTGTGTTCCTTATCTTCTCCTAGTGTCTAAACTCTTCTCCATGGCTGGACACCCAAATAATATTCCTTGACGTGCTAAGGGGTATCTAGAGAGTGGGATAGGTTTAATAACTACCCTAACCCTAACGCGTACCCTAACCCTAACACGTACCCTAATCCTAACCCGTACCGTAAACCGAGCCCTAACCCTCAAGTTAACCCTAACCCTAACCCTAACCCATACCCTACGCCGTACCCGAACCCGTACCCTAAGCGGTACCCTAAAGCTAACCCTAACCCTAACCCAAACCCTAACCCTAAGCTACCCTTGACTGCTTCTGCCTCCAATAGATTTCCTAAGCACTAGTGTTTTAAGGAACAGGTTAAAAATAGAATCCTAATGTGATTTCAGGATAATGGGTGTGTTCCTTATCTTCTCCTAGTGTCTAAACTCTTCTCCATTGCTGGACCCCCAAATAATATTCCTTGACGTGCTAAGGGGTATCTAGAGAGTAGGATAGGTTTAATAACTACCCTAACCCTAACGCGTACCCTAATCCTAACCCCTACCCTAACCCTAACACGAACCCTAATCCGAACCCGTACCCTAAACCGAGCCCTAACCTTCAAACTAACCCTAACCCTAACCCTAACCCATACCCTACGCCGTACACGAACCCGTACCCGAACCCGTACCCTAAGCCGTACCCTAAGCCGTACCCTAACCCTAACCCTAACCCTAAACTACCCTTGACTGCTTCTGCCTCCAATAGATTTCCTAAGCACTAGTGTTTTAAGGAACAGGTTAAAAAGAGAATCCTAATGTGATTTCTTGATAATGTGTGTGTTCCTTATCTTCTCCTAGTGTCTAAACTCTTCTCCATGGCTGGACCCCCAAATAATATTCTTTGACGTGCTAAGGGGTATCTAGGGAGTGGGATAGGTTTAATAACTACCCTAACCCTAACGTGTACCCTAACCCTAACCCCTAACCTAACCCTAACACGTACCCTAATCCTAACCCGTACCCTAAACCGAGCCCTAACCCTCAAACTAACCCTAACCCTAACCCTAACCCATACCCTATGCCGTACCCGAACCCGTACACTAAGCCTTACCCTAACAATAACCCTAACCCTAACCCTAAGCTACCCTTGACTGCTTCTGCCTCCAATAGATTTCCTAAGCACTAGTGTTTTAAGGAACAGGTTAAAAAGAGAATCCTAATGTGATTTCTTGATAATGTGTGTGTTCCTTATCTTCTCCTAGAGTCTAAACTCTTCTCCATGGCTGGACCCCCAAATAATATTCCTTGACGTGCTAAGGGGTATCTAGAGAGTGGGATAGGTTTAATAACTACCCTAACCCTAACGCGTACCCTAACCCTAAAACGTGCCCTAATCCTAACCCGTACCCTAAACCGAGCCCTAACCCTCAAATTAACCCTAACCCTAACCCTAACCCATACCCTACGCCGTACCCGAACCCGTACCCTAAGCGGTACCCTAAAGCTAACCCTAACCCTAACCCTAACCCTAACCCTAAGCTACCCTTGACTGCTTCTGCCTCCAATAGATTTCCTAAGCACTAGTGTTTTAAGGAACAGGTTAAAAAGAGAATCCTAATGTGATTTCAGGATAATGGGTGTGTTCCTTATCTTCTCCTAGTGTCTAAACTCTTCTCCATTGCTGGACCCCCAAATAATATTCCTTGTCGTGCTAAGGGGTATCTAGAGAGTGGGATAGGTTTAATAACTACCCTAACCCTAAAGCGTACCCTAACCCTAACCCCTACCCTAACCCTAACACGAACCCTAATCCTAACCCGTACCCTAAACCGAGCCCTAACCTTCAAACGAACCCTAACCCTAACCCTAACCCATACCCTACGCCGTACACGAACCCGTACCCGAACCCGTACCCTAAGCCGTACCCTAACCCTAAACCTAACCCTAACCCTAACCCTAACCCTAAGCTACCCTTGACTGCTTCTGCCTCCAATAGATTTCCTAAGCACTAGTGTTTTAAGGAACAGGTTAAAAAGAGAATCCTAATGTGATTTCTTGATAATGGGTGTGTTCCTTATCTTCTCCTAGTGTCTAAACTCTTTTCCATGGCTGGACACCCAAATAATATTCCTTGACGTGCTAAGGGGTATCTAGAGAGTGGGATAGGTTTAATAACTACACTAACCCTAACGTGTACCCTAACCCTAACCCCTAACCTAACCCTAACACGTACCCTAATCGTAACCCGTAACCTAAACCGAGCCCTAACCCTCAAACTATCCCTAACCCTAACCCTAAACCATACCCTACGCCGTACCCGAACCCGTACCCGAACCCGTACCCTAAGCCGTACCCTAAGCCGTACCCTAACCCTAAACCTAACCCTAAGCTACCCTTGACTGCTTCTGCCTCCAATAGATTTCCTAAGCACTAGTGTTTTAAGGAACAGGTTAAAAAGAGAATCCTAATGTGATTTCTTGATAATGGGTGTGTTCCTTATCTTCTCCTAGTGTCTAAACTATTCTCCATGGCTGGACCCCCAAATAATATTCCTTGACGTGCTAAGGGGTATCTAGGGAGTGGGATAGGTTTAATAACTACCCTAACCCTAACGCGTACCCTAACCCTAACCCCTACCCTAACCCTAACACGTACCCTAATCCTAACCCATACCCTAAACCGAGCCCTAACCCTCAAACTAACCCTAACCCTAATCCTAACCCATACCCTATGCCGTACCCGAACCCGTACCCTAAGCCTTACCCTAACAATAACCCTAACCCTAACCCTAAGCTACCCTTGACTGCTTCTGCCTCCAATAGATTTCCTAAGCACTAGTGTTTTAAGGAACAGGTTAAAAAGAGAATCCTAATGTGATTTCTTGATAATGGGTGTGTTCCTTATCTTCTCCTAGTGTCTAAACTCTTCTCCATGGCTGGACCCCCAAATAATATTCCTTGACGTGCTAAGGGGTATCTAGAGAGTGGGATAGGTTTAATAACTACCCTAACCCTAACGCGTACCCTAACCCTAACCTCTACCCTTACCCTAAGACGTACACCAATCCTAACCCGTAACCTAAACCGAGCCCTAACCCTCAAACTAACCCTAACCCTAAACCTAACCCATACCCTACGCGGTACCCGAACCCGTACCCGAACCCGTACCCTAAGCCGTACCCTAACCCTAACCCTAACCCTTACCCTAAACCTAAGCTACCCTTGACTGCTTCTGCCTCCAATAGATTTCCTAAGCACTAGTGTATTAAGGAACAGGTTAAAAAGAGAATCCTAATGTGATTTCAGGATAATGGGTGTGTTCCTTATCTTCTCCTAGTGTCTAAACTCTTCTCCATGGCTGGACCCCCAAATAATATTCCTTGACGTGCTAAGGGGTATCTAGAGAGTGGGATAGGTTTAATAACTACCCTAACCCTAACGCGTACCCTAACCCTAACACGTACCCTAATCCTAACCCGTACCCTAAACCGAGCCCTAACCTTCAAATTAACCCTAACCCTAACCCTAACCCATACCCTATGCCGTACTCGAACCCGTACCCTAAGCGGTATCCTAAAGCTAACCCTAACCCTAACACTAACCCTAACCCTAAGCTACCCTTGACTGCTTCTTCCTCCAATAGATTTCCTAAGCACTAGTGTTTTAAGGAACAGGTTAAAAAGAGAATCCTAATGTGATTTCTTGATAATGGGTGTGTTCCTTATCTTCTCCTAGTGTCTAAACTCTTCTCCATGGCTGGACCCCCAAATAATATTCCTTGACGTGCTAAGGGGTATCTAGAGAGTGGGATAGGTTTAATAACTACCCTAACCCTAACGCGTATCTAACCCTAACCTCTACCCTAACCCTAACACGTACACTAATCCAAACCCGTACCCTAAACCGAGCCCTAACCCTCAAACTAACCCTAACCCTAAACCTAACCCATACCCTACGCCGTACCCGAACCCGTACCCGAACCCGTACCCTAAGCCGTACCCTAACCGTAACCCTAACCCTAACCCTAACCCTAACCCTAAGCTACCCTTGACTGCTTCTGCCTCCAATAGATTTCCTAAGCACTAGTGTATTAAGGAACAGGTTAAAAAGAGAATCCTAATGTGACTTCAGAATAATGGGTGTGTTCCTTATCTTCTCCTAGTGTCTAAACTCTTCTCCATGGCTGGACCCCCAAATAATATTCCTTGACGTGCTAAGGGGTATCTAGAGAGTGGGATAGGTTTAATAACTACCCTAACCCTAACGCGTACCCTAACCCTAACCCCTACCCTAACCCTAACACGAACCCTAATCCTAACACGTACCCTAAACTGAGCCCTAACCTTCAAACTAACCCTAACCCTAACCCATACCCTACGCCGTACATGAACCCGTACCCGAAACCGTACCCTAAGCCGTACCCTAACCCTAACCCTAACCCTAACCCTAACCCTAAGCTACCCTTGACTGCTTCTGCCTCCAATAGATTTCCTAAGCACTAGTGTTTTAAGGAACAGGTTAAAAAGAGAATCCTAATGTGATTTCTTGATAATGGGTGTGTTCCTTATCTTCTCCTAGTGTCTAAACTCTTCTCCATGGCTGGACCCCCAAATAATATTCCTTGACGTGCTAAGGGGTATCTAGAGAGTGGGATAGGTTTAATAACTACCCTAACCCTAACGCGTACCCTAACCCTAACACGTGCCCTAATCCTAACCCGTACCCTAAACCGAGCCCTAACCCTCAAATTAACCCTAACCCTAACCCATACCCTACGCCGTACCCGAACCCGTACCCTAAGCGGTACCCTAAAGCTAACCCTAACCCTAACCCTAACCCTAACCCTAAGCTACCCTTGACTGCTTCTGCCTCCAATAGATTTCCTAAGCACTACTGTTTTAAGGAACAGGTTAAAAAGAGAATCCTAATGTGATTTCAGGATAATGGGTGTGTTCCTTATCTTCTCCTAGTGTCTAAACTCTTCTCCATTGCTGGACCCCCAAATAATATTCCTTGTCGTGCTAAGGGGTATCTAGAGAGTGGGATAGGTTTAATAACTACCCTAACCCTAACGCGTACCCTAATCCTAACCCCTACCCTAACCCTAACACGAACCCTAATCCTAACCCGTACCCTAAACCGAGCCCTAACCTTCAAACTAACCCTAACCCTAACCCTAACCCATACCCTACGCCGTACACGAACCCGTACCCGAACCCGTACCCTAAGCCGTACCCTAAGCCGTACCCTAACCCTAACCCTAACCCTAAACTACCCTTGACTGCTTCTGCCTCCAATAGATTTCCTAAGCACTAGTGTTTTAAGGAACAGGTTAAAAAGAGAATCCTAATGTGATTTCTTGATAATGTGTGTGTTCCTTATCTTCTCCTAGTGTCTAAACTCTTCTCCATGGCTGGACCCCCAAATAATATTCTTTGACGTGCTAAGGGGTATCTAGGGAGTGGGATAGGTTTAATAACTACCCTAACCCTAACGCGTACCCTAACCCTAACCCCTAACCTAACCCTAACACGTACCCTAATCCTAACCCGTACCCTAAACCGAGCCCTAACCCTCAAACTAACCCTAACCCTAACCCTAACCCATACCCTATGCCGTACCCGAACCCGTACACTAAGCCTTACCCTAACAATAACCCTAACCCTAACCCTAAGCTACCCTTGACTGCTTCTGCCTCCAATAGATTTCCTAAGCACTAGTGTTTTAAGGAACAGGTTAAAAAGAGAATCCTAATGTGATTTCTTGATAATGTGTGTGTTCCTTATCTTCTCCTAGAGTCTAAACTCTTCTCCATGGCTGGACCCCCAAATAATATTCCTTGACGTGCTAAGGGGTATCTAGAGAGTGGGATAGGTTTAATAACTACCCTAACCCTAACGCGTACCCTAACCCTAAAACGTGCCCTAATCCTAACCCGTACCCTAAACCGAGCCCTAACCCTCAAATTAACCCTAACCCTAACCCTAACCCATACCCTACGCCGTACCCGAACCCGTACCCTAAGCGGTACCCTAAAGCTAACCCTAACCCTAACCCTAACCCTAACCCTAAGCTACCCTTGACTGCTTCTGCCTCCAATAGATTTCCTAAGCACTAGTGTTTTAAGGAACAGGTTAAAAAGAGAATCCTAATGTGATTTCTTGATAATGGGTGTGTTCCTTATCTTCTCCTAGTGTCTAAACTCTTCTCCATGGCTGGACCCCCAAATAATATTCCTTGACGTGCTAAGGGGTATCTAGAGAGTGGGATAGGTTTAATAACTACCCTAACCCTAACGCGTACCCTAACCCTAACCTCTACCCTTACCCTAAGACGTACACCAATCCTAACCCGTAACCTAAACCGAGCCCTAACCCTCAAACTAACCCTAACCCTAAACCTAACCCATACCCTACGCGGTACCCGAACCCGTACCCGAACCCGTACCCTAAGCCGTACCCTAACCCTAACCCTAACCCTTACCCTAAACCTAAGCTACCCTTGACTGCTTCTGCCTCCAATAGATTTCCTAAGCACTAGTGTATTAAGGAACAGGTTAAAAAGAGAATCCTAATGTGATTTCAGGATAATGGGTGTGTTCCTTATCTTCTCCTAGTGTCTAAACTCTTCTCCATGGCTGGACCCCCAAATAATATTCCTTGACGTGCTAAGGGGTATCTAGAGAGTGGGATAGGTTTAATAACTACCCTAACCCTAACGCGTACCCTAACCCTAACACGTGCCCTAATCTTAACCCGTACCCTAAACCGAGCCCTAACCCTCAAATTAACCCTAACCCTAACCCTAACCCATACCCTACGCCGTACCCGAACCCGTACCCTAAGCGGTACCCTAAAGCTAACCCTAACCCTAACCCTAACCCTAACCCTAAGCTACCCTTGACTGCTTCTGCCTCCAATACATTTCCTAAGCACTAGTGTATTAAGGAACAGGTTAAAAAGAGAATCCTAATGTGATTTCAGGATAATGGGTGTGTTCCTTATCTTCTCCTAGTGTCTAAACTCTTCTCCATGGCTGGACCCCCAAATAATATTCCTTGACGTGCTAAGGGGTATCTAGAGAGTGGGATAGGTTTAATAACTACCCTAACCCTAACGCGTACCCTAACCCTAACACGTACCCTAATCCTAACCCGTACCCTAAACCGAGCCCTAACCCTCACATTAACCCTAACCCTAACCCTAACCCATACCCTTCGCCGTACCCGAAACCGTACCCTAAGCGGTATCCTAAAGCTAACCCTAACCCTAACCCTAACCCTAACCCTAACCCTAACCCTAACCCTAACGCGTATCTAACCCTAACCTCTACCCTAACCCTAACACGTACACTAATCCTAACCCGTACCCTAAACCGAGCCCTAACCCTCAAACTAACCCTAACCCTAAACCTAACCCATACCCTACGCCGTACCCGAACCCGTACCCGAACCCGTAACCTAAGCCGTACCCTAACCCTAACCCTAACCCTAACCCTAACCCTAACCCTAACCCTAACCCTAAGCTACCCTTGACTGCTTCTGCCTCCAATAGATTTCCTAAGCACTAGTGTATTAAGGAACAGGTTAAAAAGAGAATCCTAATGTGATTTCAGAATAATGGGTGTGTTCCTTATCTTCTCCTAGTGTCTAAACCCTTCTCCATGGCTGGACCCCCAAATAATATTCCTTGACGTGCTAAGGGGTATCTAGAGAGTGGGATAGGTTTAATAACTACCCTAACCCTAACGCGTACCCTAACCCTAACCCCTTCCCTAACCCTAACACGAACCCTAATCCTAACACGTACCCTAAACTGAGCCCTAACCTTCAAACTAACCCTAACCCTAACCCATACCCTACGCCGTACACGAACCCGTACCCGAACCCGTACCCTAAGCCGTACCCTAACCCTAACCCTAACCCTAACCCTAACCCTAAGCTACCCTTGACTGCTTCTGCCTCCAATAGATTTCCTAAGCACTAGTGTTTTAAGGAACAGGTTAAAAAGAGAATCCTAATGTGATTTCTTGATAATGGGTGTGTTCCTTATCTTCTCCTAGTGTCTAAACTCTTCTCCATGGCTGGACACCCAAATAATATTCCTTGACGTGCTAAGGGGTATCTAGAGAGTGGGATAGGTTTAATAACTACCCTAACCCTAACGCGTACCCTAACCCTAACACGTACCCTAATCCTAACCCGTACCGTAAACCGAGCCCTAACCCTCAAGTTAACCCTAACCCTAACCCTAACCCATACCCTACGCCGTACCCGAACCCGTACCCTAAGCGGTACCCTAAAGCTAACCCTAACCCTAACCCAAACCCTAACCCTAAGCTACCCTTGACTGCTTCTGCCTCCAATAGATTTCCTAAGCACTAGTGTTTTAAGGAACAGGTTAAAAATAGAATCCTAATGTGATTTCAGGATAATGGGTGTGTTCCTTATCTTCTCCTAGTGTCTAAACTCTTCTCCATTGCTGGACCCCCAAATAATATTCCTTGACGTGCTAAGGGGTATCTAGAGAGTAGGATAGGTTTAATAACTACCCTAACCCTAACGCGTACCCTAATCCTAACCCCTACCCTAACCCTAACACGAACCCTAATCCTAACCCGTACCCTAAACCGAGCCCTAACCTTCAAACTAACCCTAACCCTAACCCTAACCCATACCCTACGCCGTACACGAACCCGTACCCGAACCCGTACCCTAAGCCGTACCCTAAGCCGTACCCTAACCCTAACCCTAACCCTAAACTACCCTTGACTGCTTCTGCCTCCAATAGATTTCCTAAGCACTAGTGTTTTAAGGAACAGGTTAAAAAGAGAATCCTAATGTGATTTCTTGATAATGTGTGTGTTCCTTATCTTCTCCTAGTGTCTAAACTCTTCTCCATGGCTGGACCCCCAAATAATATTCTTTGACGTGCTAAGGGGTATCTAGGGAGTGGGATAGGTTTAATAACTACCCTAACCCTAACGTGTACCCTAACCCTAACCCCTAACCTAACCCTAACACGTACCCTAATCCTAACCCGTACCCTAAACCGAGCCCTAACCCTCAAACTAACCCTAACCCTAACCCTAACCCATACCCTATGCCGTACCCGAATCCGTACACTAAGCCTTACCCTAACAATAACCCTAACCCTAACCCTAAGCTACCCTTGACTGCTTCTGCCTCCAATAGATTTCCTAAGCACTAGTGTTTTAAGGAACAGGTTAAAAAGAGAATCCTAATGTGATTTCTTGATAATGTGTGTGTTCCTTATCTTCTCCTAGAGTCTAAACTCTTCTCCATGGCTGGACCCCCAAATAATATTCCTTGACGTGCTAAGGGGTATCTAGAGAGTGGGATAGGTTTAATAACTACCCTAACCCTAACGCGTACCCTAACCCTAAAACGTGCCCTAATCCTAACCCGTACCCTAAACCGAGCCCTAACCCTCAAATTAACCCTAACCCTAACCCTAACCCATACCCTACGCCGTACCCGAACCCGTACCCTAAGCGGTACCCTAAAGCTAACCCTAACCCTAACCCTAACCCTAACCCTAAGCTACCCTTGACTGCTTCTGCCTCCAATAGATTTCCTAAGCACTAGTGTTTTAAGGAACAGGTTAAAAAGAGAATCCTAATGTGATTTCAGGATAATGGGTGTGTTCCTTATCTTCTCCTAGTGTCTAAACTCTTCTCCATTGCTGGACCCCCAAATAATATTCCTTGTCGTGCTAAGGGGTATCTAGAGAGTGGGATAGGTTTAATAACTACCCTAACCCTAACGCGTACCCTAACCCTAACCCCTACCCTAACCCTAACACGAACTCTAATCCTAACCCGTACCCTAAACCGAGCCCTAACCTTCAAACGAACCCTAACCCTAACCCTAACCCATACCCTACGCCGTACACGAACCCGTACCCGAACCCGTACCCTAAGCCGTACCCTAACCCTAAACCTAAC
>NW_027175320.1:372500-448266 GCF_028021215.1 Eschrichtius robustus
AAGGTGAGGTGGGGTGATGCATAAAACAAGGGTTTAATATTCGCTCAGATACAGTTCCATACACCCAATATGTAATAGACAAGACCTACTCCTTGCTCAGTGAACTGGACTCAACACCCCCTATTCACCGCACAAGAATATATGTGACTAGTAAGAATCTTAAAACCTATGTATTGATATCTGTCTGGAAGTGAGTCAAGTGGGTGTAAAGCCGCATAAACACAGCCGTGAACAGCAGCTAAACCCCATTATAAAACTAAATTACTTTTAAAAACCCGTAAAACAAAGACAGTGAAAGAGAGAGAAATTCTTACAAAATTCGTTCAGAGGCTGTGATGCAACCTGGATTGACCATATCTACACGCACAGCTGGATGAGACATAAGGGTGGACACTCTTGGGGCTGAAAGGTTGGGTTAGGTTGGGTGAGCAAACGCAGACCCTTTAAAGTAATACTGCGTGGTACCCATCCCATGGGTCCCAAGTCTCCAGGTTCAAGGGCATCTTCCTACATCGAAAACATGCATGAGAAACTCAGAAGATGGTACACCGTGTGATTTTGAAAGGTTTCTAAAACGCACCTGATTTCTCATCTCCTTGTGCTCGGGTTCGCCATTCCAGCTACTTTACTAGCAATCTCCCTACTTGGAGAATCAGCACCTTTAAGCTCCTGTTCCCTACAGGTTGCAAATTGTCCTGAGGATGAACGGGAAGAGGGGCAACCAATGAGAGACTAGATCTAGCTGTTGGGACAGGCACAGGTCACTCTATTTTCCCATCAGGAAGAAGAATTAACCACAGGCTCAGCCTGCTGCCAGGAACCAGAATAGGGCCTGAGGCAATCCCGTGCTATTGCGGCCAGCTCTCAAAAAAGACAGTTGAAAAATGGAGCTCAGGGACACTGCAATTCACAAACCCGCAGAGTTATAAGTGATAACTCTCATCCACAGATATATTGAGGGAAGGCAACGAAGAGGATTTGAAAGCAAGGCAGAATTGCAGGAAACAGATTTCAGGAGGTAGATTCGAATCGCCTTTAAGGCACATGAAAAGCGGCAAAACGTCGACAATGATGCCCTTGGCCAAAAAGGGCGTATGCGTTTTTTCCTGAATATATTCAGGAAAAAACGCATACGCCCTTTTTGGCCAACCAAGCAACCTGGAAAGGCAAATCAGCGCTACAAAGAAGTCTCACCTGCCATCGGCCAAAAGGGTCATGCTGCAAAAAGTGTCAAAACCAGAAATGCAGGACAGGCCATGGAGAAATGGCAGCCTTGCTACGCTGATGGGCGGGATGTTAATTGCCAACAGCCACTCTGGAGAAGTGTACGGTGTGTCCAGAAATATCGAAAAAACACAGCTTAGGGAGCATAGGGCACGTCCACTCATGGGCGTATAAATTGGGAAAACTAAAAATCAGCAAGACAGAGGCACCCCAAAGTTTAGGGCTGCTCTGTTGACAAGAACCTCCACTTCATGACACCTTAAATATCCCAGGAAAGAGAAAAATGGATAAAGAAGTCGTGGTCCTTATGTACAATGGAATATCACTCAGACATGAAATCAATGTCATAAGGCTAGGAGAAGCAAGATGAGTGGAGTTAGGTACAACGATTCCAAGTGAAATAAGTCACACAGAAAAAGACACTTATCATAAGCTATCACTTATAGAGGGAATGTAAAAACCGCTACACTTGAACTGAATTACAAAACAGAACAGAGTCACACGTTTAGAAAACACACTATGGCAGCTTAACGGGAAAGGTGAGGTGGGGTGATGCATAAAACAAGGGTTTCAAATTCGCTCAGATACCGTTCCATACACCCAATATGTAATAGACAAGACCTACTCCTTGCTCAGTGAACTGGACACAACACCCCCTATTCACCGCACAAGAATATACGTGACTAGTAAGAATCTTAAAACCTATGATTTGATACGTGTCTGGAAGTGAGTCAAGTGGGTGTAAAGCCGCATAAACACAGCCATGAAAAGCAGCTAAACACCATTATACAAATAAATTAGTTTTAAAAACCCGTAAAACAAAGACAGTGAAAGAGAGAAAAATTCTTACAAAATTCGTTCAGGGGCTGTGATGCAACCTGGATTGACCATATCTAGACCCACAGCTGGATGAGACATAAGGGTGGACACTCTTGGGGCTGAGAGGTTTGGTGAGGTTGGGTGAGCAAACGCAGACCCTTTAAAGTACTACTGCGTGGTACCCATCCCATGGGTCCCAAATCTCCAGGTTCAAGGGCATCTTCCTACATCGAAAACATGCATGAGAAACTCAGAAGATGGTACACCGTGTGATTTTGAAAAGTTTCTGAAATGCACCCCATTTCTCATCTCCTTGTGCTCGGGTTCGCCTTTCCAGCTACTTTACTACCAATCTCCCTACTTGGAGAATCAGCACCTTTAAGCTCCTGTTCCCTACAGGTTGCAATTTGTCCTGAGGATGAACGGGAAGAGGGGCAACCAATGAGAGACTAGATCTAGGTGTTGGGACAGGCACAGGTCACTCTATTTTCCCATCAGGAAGAAGAATTAACCACAGGCTCAGCCTGCTGCCAGGAATCAGAATAGGGCCTGAGGCAATCCCGTGCTTTTGCGGCCAGCTCTCAAAAAAGACAGTTGAAAAATGGAGCTCAGGGACACTGCAATTCACAAACCCGCAGAGTTATAAGTGATAACTCTCATCCACAGATATATTGAGGGAAGGCAACGAAGAGGATTTGAAAGCAAGGCAGAGTTGCAGGAAACAGGTTTCAGGAGGTAGATTCGAATCGCCTTTAAAGCACATGAAAAGCGGCAAAAGGTCGACAATGATGCCCTTGGCCAAAAAGGGCGTATGCGTTTTTTCCTGAATATATTCAGGAAAAAACGCATACGCCCTTTTTGGCCAACCAAGCAACCTGGAAAGGCAAATCAGCGCTACAAATAAGTCTCGCTTCCCATCGGTCAAAAGGGCCATGCTAAAAAAGTGTCAAAACCAGAAATGCAGGACAGGTCATGGAAAAATGGCAGCCTTGCTACGCTGATGGGCGGGATGTTTATTGCCAACAGCCACTCTGGAGAAGTGTACGGTGTGTCCTGAAACATCGAAAAAACACAGCTTAGTGAGCATAGGGCACGTCCACTCATGGGCGTATAAATTGGGAAAACTAAAAATCAGCAAGACACAGGCACCCCAAAGCTTGGGGCTGCTCTGTTGACAAGAACCTCCACTTCATGACACCTTAAATATCCCAGGAAAGAGAAAAATGGATAAAAAAGTTGTGGTCCTTATGTACAATGGAATATCACTCAGACATGAAATCAATGTCATAAGGCTAGTAGAAGCAAGATGAGTGGACTTAGGTACGACGATTCTAAGTGAAATAAGTCACACAGAAAAAGACACTTATCATAAGCTATCACTTATAGAGGGAATGTAAAAACCGCTACACTTGAACTGAATTACAAAACAGAACAGAGTCACACGTTTAGAAAACACACTATGGCTGCTTAACGGGAAAAGTGAGGTGGGGTGATGCATAAAACAAGGGGTTCAAATTCGCTCAGATACCGTTCCATACACCCAATATGTAATAGACAAGACCTACTCCTTGCTCAGTGAACTGGACTCAACACCCCCTATTCACCGCACAAGAGTATATGTGACTAGTAACAATCTTAAAACCTATGTATTGATATCTGTCTGGAAGTGAGTCAAGTGGGTGTAAATCCGCATAAACACAGCCGTGAAAAGCAGCTAAACCCCATTATAAAAATAAATTACTTTTAAAAACCCGTAAAACAAAGACAGTGAAAGAGAGAGACATTCTTACAAAATTCGTTCAGGGGCTGTGATGCCACCTGGATTGAGCATATCTAGACCCACAGCTGGATGAGACATAAGGTTGGACACTCTTGGGGCTGAGAGGTTGGGTGAGCAAACGCAGACCCTTTAAAGTACTACTGCGTGGTACCCATCCCATGGGTCCCATATCTCCAGGTTCAAGGGCATCTTCCTACATCGAAAACATGCATGAGAAACTCAGAAGATGGTACACCGTGTGATTTTGAAAGGTTTCTAAAACACACCCCATTTCTCATCTCCTTGTGCTCGGGTTCGCCTTTCCAGCTACTTTACTAGCAATCAACTTACTTGGAGAATCAGCACCTTTAACCTCCTGTTCCCTACAGGTTGCAATTTGTCCTGAGGATGAACGGGAAGAGGGGCAACCAATGAGAGAGTGGATCTAGCTGTTGGGACAGGCACAGGTCACTCTATTTTCCCATCAGGAAGAAGAATTAACCACAGGCTCAGCCTGCCGCCGGGAACCAGAATAGGGCCTGAGGAAATCCCGTGCTTTTGCGGCCAGCTCCCAAACAAGATAGTTGAAAAATGGAGCTCAGGGGCACTGCCATTCACAAACCTGCTGAGTTATAAATGATAACTCTCGTCCACAAATATATTGAGGGAAGGCAACGAAGAGGATTTGAAAGCAAGGCAGAATTGCAGAAAACAGGTTTCAGGAGGTAGATTCGAATCGCCTTTAAAGCACATGAAAAGCGGCAAAACGTCGACAATGATGCCCTTGGCCAAAAAGGGCGTATGCGTTTTTTCCTGAATATATTCAGGAAAAAACGCATACGCCCTTTTTGGCCAACCAAGCAACCTGGAAAGGCAAATCAGTGCTACAAAGAAGTCTCGCTTCCCATCGGTCAAAAGGGTCATGCTGCAAAAAGTCTCAAAACCAGAAATGCAGGACAGGCCATGGAGAAATAGCAGCCTTGCTACGCTGATGGGCGGGATGTTAATTGCCAACAGCCACTCTGGAGAAGTGTACGGTGTGTCCTGAAACATCGAAAAAACACAGCTTAGGGAGCATAGGGCACGTCCACTCATGGGCGTAATAATTGGGAAAACTAAAAATCAGCAAGACACAGGCACCCCAAAGTTTAGGGCTGCTCTGTTGACAAGAACCTCCACTTCATGACAACTTAAATATCCCAGGAAAGAGAAAAATGGATAAAGAAGTTGTGGTCCTTATGTACAATGGAATATCACTCAGACATGAAATCAATGTCATAAGGCTAGTAGAAGCAAGATGAGTGGACTTAGGTACGACGATTCTAAGTGAAATAAGTCACACAGAAAAAGACACTTATCATAAGCTATCACTTATAGAGGGAATGTAAAAAACGCTACACTTGAACTTAATTACAAAACAGAACAGAGTCACACGTTTAGAAAACACACTATGGCTGCTTAACGGGAAAGGTGAGGTGGGGTGATGCATAAAACAAGGGTTTCAAATTCGCTCAGATACCGTTCCATACACCCAATATGTAATAGACAAGACCTACTCCTTGCTCAGTGAACTGGACTCAACACCCCCTATTCACCGCACAAGAATATATGTGACTAGTAAGAATCTTAAAACCAATGTATTGATATATGTCTGGAAGTGAGTCAAGTGGGTGTAAAGCCGCATAAACACAGCCGTGAAAAGCAGCTAAACCCCAATATAAAAATAAATTACTTTTAAAAACCCGTAAAACAAAGACAGTGAAAGAGAGAGAAATTCTTACAAAATTCGTTCAGAGGCTATGATGCAACCTGGATTGACCATATCTACACGCACAGCTGGATGAGACATAAGGGTGGACACTCTTGGGGCTGAAAGGTTGGGTTAGGTTGGGTGAGCAAACGCAGACCCTTTAAAGTAATACTGCGTGGTACCCATCCCATGGGTCCCATATCTCCAGGTTCAAGGGCATCTTCCTACATCGAAAACATGCATGAGAAACTCAGAAGATGGTACACCGTGTGATTTTGAAAGGTTTCTAAAACACACCCCATTTCTCACCTCCTTGTGCTCGGGTTCGCCTTTCCAGCTACTTTACTAGCAATCAACTTACTTGGAGAATCAGCACCTTTAACCTCCTGTTCCCTACAGGTTGCAATTTGTCCTGAGGATGAACGGGAAGAGGGGCAACCAATGAGAGACTAGATCTAGGTGTTGGGACAGGCACAGGTCACTCTATTTTCCCATCAGGAAGAAGAATTAATCACAGGCTCAGCCTGCCGCCCAGAAGCACAATAGGGCTTGAGGCAATCCTGCGCTTTTGCGGCCAGCTCCCAAAAAAGCGAGTTGAAAAATGGAGCTCAGGGACACTGCCATTCACGAAACCGCAGAGTTATAAATGATAACTCTCATCCACAGATATATTGAGGGAAGGCAACGAAGAGGATTTGAAAGCAAGGCAGAATTGCAGGAAACAGATTTCAGGAGGTAGATTCGAATCGCCTGTAAAGCACATGAAAAGCGGCAAAACGTCGACAATGATGCCCTTGGCCAAAAAGGGCGTATGCGTTTTTTCCTGAATATATTCAGGAAAAAACGCATACGCCCTTTTTGGCCAACCAAGCAACCTGGAAAGGCAAATCAGCGCTACAAAGAAGTCTCGCTTCCCATCGGTCAAAAGGGCCATGCTAAAAAAGTGTCAAAACCAGAAATGCAGGACAGGCCATGGAGAAATGGCAGCCTTGCTACGCTGATGGGCGGGATGTTAATTGCCAACAGCCACTCTGGAGAAGTGTACGGTGTGTCCAGTAATATCGAAAAAACACAGCTTAGGGAGCATAGGGCACGTCCACTCATGGGCGTATAAATTGGGAAAACTAAAAATCAGCAAGACAGAGGCACCCCAAAGTTTAGGGCTGCTCTGTTGACAAGAACCTCCACTTCATGACACCTTAAATATCCCAGGAAAGAGAAAAATGGATAAAGAAGTCGTGGTCCTTATGTACAATGGAATATCACTCAGACATGAAATCAATGTCATAAGGCTAGGAGAAGCAAGATGAGTGGAGTTAGGTACAACGATTCCAAGTGAAATAAGTCACACAGAAAAAGACACTTATCATAAGCTATCACTTATAGAGGGAATGTAAAAACCGCTACACTTGAACTGAATTACAAAACAGAACAGAGTCACACGTTTAGAAAACACACTATGGCAGCTTAACGGGAAAGGTGAGGTGGGGTGATGCATAAAACAAGGGTTTCAAATTCGCTCAGATACCGTTCCATACACCCAATATGTAATAGACAAGACCTACTCCTTGCTCAGTGAACTGGACACAACACCCCCTATTCACCGCACAAGAATATACGTGACTAGTAAGAATCTTAAAACCTATGATTTGATACGTGTCTGGAAGTGAGTCAAGTGGGTGTAAAGCCGCATAAACACAGCCGTGAAAAGCAGCTAAACCCCATTATACAAATAAATTAGTTTTAAAAACCCGTAAAACAAAGACAGTGAAAGAGAGAGAAATTCTTACAAAATTCGTTCAGGGGCTGTGATGCAACCTGGATTGACCATATCTAGACCCACAGCTGGATGAGACATAAGGGTGGACACTCTTGGGGCTGAGAGGTTTGGTGAGGTTGGGTGAGCAAACGCAGACCCTTTAAAGTACTACTGCGTGGTACCCATCCCATGGGTCCCAAATCTCCAGGTTCAAGGGCATCTTCCTACATCGAAAACATGCATGAGAAACTCAGAAGATGGTACACCGTGTGATTTTGAAAAGTTTCTGAAATGCACCCCATTTCTCATCTCCTTGTGCTCGGGTTCGCCTTTCCAGCTACTTTACTACCAATCTCCCTACTTGGAGAATCAGCACCTTTAAGCTCCTGTTCCCTACAGGTTGCAATTTGTCCTGAGGATGAACGGGAAGAGGGGCAACCAATGAGAGACTAGATCTAGGTGTTGGGACAGGCACAGGTCACTCTATTTTCCCATCAGGAAGAAGAATTAACCACAGGCTCAGCCTGCTGCCAGGAATCAGAATAGGGCCTGAGGCAATCCCGTGCTTTTGCAGCCAGCTCTCAAAAAAGACAGTTGAAAAATGGAGCTCAGGGACACTGCAATTCACAAACCCACAGAGTTATAAGTGATAACTCTCATCCACAGATATATTGAGGGAAGGCAACGAAGAGGATTTGAAAGCAAGGCAGAGTTGCAGGAAACAGGTTTCAGGAGGTAGATTCGAATCGCCTTTAAAGCACATGAAAAGCGGCAAAAGGTCGACAATGATGCCCTTGGCCAAAAAGGGCGTATGCGTTTTTTCCTGAATATATTCAGGAAAAAACGCATACGCCCTTTTTGGCCAACCAAGCAACCTGGAAAGGCAAATCAGCGCTACAAATAAGTCTCGCTTCCCATCGGTCAAAAGGGCCATGCTAAAAAAGTGTCAAAACCAGAAATGCAGGACAGGTCATGGAAAAATGGCAGCCTTGCTACGCTGATGGGCGGGATGTTTATTGCCAACAGCCACTCTGGAGAAGTGTACGGTGTGTCCTGAAACATCGAAAAAACACAGCTTAGTGAGCATAGGGCACGTCCACTCATGGGCGTATAAATTGGGAAAACTAAAAATCAGCAAGACACAGGCACCCCAAAGTTTGGGGCTGCTCTGTTGACAAGAACCTCCACTTCATGACACCTTAAATATCCCAGGAAAGAGAAAAATGGATAAAAAAGTTGTGGTCCTTATGTACAATGGAATATCACTCAGACATGAAATCAATGTCATAAGGCTAGTAGAAGCAAGATGAGTGGACTTAGGTACGACGATTCTAAGTGAAATAAGTCACACAGAAAAAGACACTTATCATAAGCTATCACTTATAGAGGGAATGTAAAAACCGCTACACTTGAACTGAATTACAAAACAGAACAGAGTCACACGTTTAGAAAACACACTATGGCTGCTTAACGGGAAAAGTGAGGTGGGGTGATGCATAAAACAAGGGGTTCAAATTCGCTCAGATACCGTTCCATACACCCAATATGTAATAGACAAGACCTACTCCTTGCTCAGTGAACTGGACTCAACACCCCCTATTCACCGCACAAGAGTATATGTGACTAGTAACAATCTTAAAACCTATGTATTGATATCTGTCTGGAAGTGAGTCAAGTGGGTGTAAATCCGCATAAACACAGCCGTGAAAAGCAGCTAAACCCCATTATAAAAATAAATTACTTTTAAAAACCCGTAAAACAAAGACAGTGAAAGAGAGAGACATTCTTACAAAATTCGTTCAGGGGCTCTGTTGCCACCTGGATTGACCATATCTAGACCAACAGCTGGATGAGACATAAGGGTGGACACTCTTGGGGCTGAGAGGTTGGGTGAGCAAACGCAGACCCTTTAAAGTACTACTGCGTGGTACCCATCCCATGGGTCCCATATCTCCAGGTTCAAGGGCATCTTCCTACATCGAAAACATGCATGAGAAACTCAGAAGATGGTACACCGTGTGATTTTGAAAGGTTTCTAAAACACACCCCATTTCTCACCTCCTTGTGCTCGGGTTCGCCTTTCCAGCTACTTTACTAGCAATCAACTTACTTGGAGAATCAGCACCTTTAACCTCCTGTTCCCTACAGGTTGCAATTTGTCCTGAGGATGAACGGGAAGAGGGGCAACCAATGAGAGACTAGATCTAGCTGTTGGGACAGGCACAGGTCACTCTATTTTACCATCAGGAAGAAGAATTAACCACAGGCTCAGCCTGCCGCCGGGAACCACAATAGGGCCTGAGGAAATCCCGTGCTTTTGCGGCCAGCTCCCAAACAAGATAGTTGAAAAATGGAGCTCAGGGGCACTGCCATTCACAAACCTGCAGAGTTATAAATGATAACTCTCGTCCACAAATATATTGAGGGAAGGCAACGAAGAGGATTTGAAAGCAAGGCAGAATTGCAGAAAACAGATTTCAGGAGGTAGATTCGAATCGCCTTTAAAGCACATGAAAAGCGGCAAAACGTCGACAATGATGCCCTTGGCCAAAAAGGGCGTATGCGTTTTTTCCTGAATATATTCAGGAAAAAACGCATACGCCCTTTTTGGCCAACCAAGCAACCTGGAAAGGCAAATCAGTGCTACAAAGAAGTCTCGCTTCCCATCGGTCAAAAGGGTCATGCTGCAAAAAGTCTCAAAACCAGAAATGCAGGACAGGCCATGGAGAAATAGCAGCCTTGCTACGCTGATGGGCGGGATGTTAATTGCCAACAGCCACTCTGGAGAAGTGTACGGTGTGTCCTGAAACATCGAAAAAACACAGCTTAGGGAGCATAGGGCACGTCCACTCATGGGCGTAATAATTGGGAAAACTAAAAATCAGCAAGACACAGGCACCCCAAAGTTTAGGGCTGCTCTGTTGACAAGAACCTCCACTTCATGACACCTTAAATATCCCAGGAAAGAGAAAAATGGATAAAGAAGTTGTGGTCCTTATGTACAATGGAATATCACTCAGACATGAAATCAATGTCATAAGGCTAGTAGAAGCAAGATGAGTGGACTTAGGTACGACGATTCTAAGTGAAATAAGTCACACAGAAAAAGACACTTATCATAAGCTATCACTTATAGAGGGAATGTAAAAAACGCTACACTTGAACTTAATTACAAAACAGAACAGAGTCACACGTTTAGAAAACACACTATGGCTGCTTAACGGGAAAGGTGAGGTGGGGTGATGCATAAAACAAGGGTTTCAAATTCGCTCAGATACCGTTCCATACACCCAATATGTAATAGACAAGACCTACTCCTTGCTCAGTGAACTGGACTCAACACCCCCTATTCACCGCACAAGAATATATGTGACTAGTAAGAATCTTAAAACCAATGTATTGATATATGTCTGGAAGTGAGTCAAGTGGGTGTAAAGCCGCATAAACACAGCCGTGAAAAGCAGCTAAACCCCATTATAAAAATAAATTACTTTTAAAAACCCGTAAAACAAAGACAGTGAAAGAGAGAGAAATTCTTACAAAATTCGTTCAGAGGCTGTGATGCAACCTGGATTGACCATATCTACACGCACAGCTGGATGAGACATAAGGGTGGACATTCTTGGGGCTGAAAGGTTGGGTTAGGTTGGGTGAGCAAACGCAGACCCTTTAAAGTAATACTGCGTGGTACCCATCCCATGGGTCCCATATCTCCAGGTTCAAGGGCATCTTCCTACATCGAAAACATGCATGAGAAACTCAGAAGATGGTACACCGTGTGATTTTGAAAGGTTTCTAAAACACACCCCATTTCTCATCTCCTTGTGCTCGGGTTCGCCTTTCCAGCTACTTTACTAGCAATCAACTTACTTGGAGAATCAGCACCTTTAACCTCCTGTTCCCTACAGGTTGCAATTTGTCCTGAGGATGAACGGGAAGAGGGGCAACCAATGAGAGACTAGATCTAGGTGTTGGGACAGGCACAGGTCACTCTATTTTCCCATCAGGAAGAAGAATTAATCACAGGCTCAGCCTGCCGCCCAGAAGCACAATAGGGCCTGAGGCAATCCTGCGCTTTTGCGGCCAGCTCCCAAAAAAGCGAGTTGAAAAATGGAGCTCAGGGACACTGCCATTCACGAAACCGCAGAGTTATAAATGATAACTCTCATCCACAGATATATTGAGGGAAGGCAACGAAGAGGATTTGAAAGCAAGGCAGAATTGCAGGAAACAGATTTCAGGAGGTAGATTCGAATCGCCTGTAAAGCACATGAAAAGCGGCAAAACGTCGACAATGATGCCCTTGGCCAAAAAGGGCGTATGCGTTTTTTCCTGAATATATTCAGGAAAAAACGCATACGCCCTTTTTGGCCAACCAAGCAACCTGGAAAGGCAAATCAGCGCTACAAAGAAGTCTCGCTTCCCATCGGTCAAAAGGGCCATGCTAAAAAAGTGTCAAAACCAGAAATGCAGGACAGGCCATGGAAAAATGGCAGCCTTGCTACGCTGATGGGCGGGATGTTAATTGCCAACAGCCACTCTGGAGAAGTGTACGGTGTGTCCAGAAATATCGAAAAAACACAGCTTAGGGAGCATAGGGCACGTCCACTCATGGGCGTATAAATTGGGAAAACTAAAAATCAGCAAGACAGAGGCACCCCAAAGTTTAGGGCTGCTCTGTTGACAAGAACCTCCACTTCATGACACCTTAAATATCCCAGGAAAGAGAAAAATGGATAAAGAAGTCGTGGTCCTTATGTACAATGGAATATCACTCAGACATGAAATCAATGTCATAAGGCTAGGAGAAGCAAGATGAGTGGAGTTAGGTACAACGATTCCAAGTGAAATAAGTCACACAGAAAAAGACACTTATCATAAGCTATCACTTATAGAGGGAATGTAAAAACCGCTACACTTGAACTGAATTACAAAACAGAACAGAGTCACACGTTTAGAAAACACACTATGGCAGCTTAACGGGAAAGGTGAGGTGGGGTGATGCATAAAACAAGGGTTTCAAATTCGCTCAGATACCGTTCCATACACCCAATATGTAATAGACAAGACCTACTCCTTGCTCAGTGAACTGGACACAACACCCCCTATTCACCGCACAAGAATATACGTGACTAGTAAGAATCTTAAAACCTATGATTTGATACGTGTCTGGAAGTGAGTCAAGTGGGTGTAAAGCCGCATAAACACAGCCGTGAAAAGCAGCTAAACCCCATTATACAAATAAATTAGTTTTAAAAACCCGTAAAACAAAGACAGTATAAGAGAGAGAAATTCTTACAAAATTCGTTCAGGGGCTGTGATGCAACCTGGATTGACCATATCTAGACCCACAGCTGGATGAGACATAAGGGTGGACACTCTTGGGGCTGAGAGGTTTGGTGAGGTTGGGTGAGCAAACGCAGACCCTTTAAAGTACTACTGCGTGGTACCCATCCCATGGGTCCCAAATCTCCAGGTTCAAGGGCATCTTCCTACATCGAAAACATGCATGAGAAACTCAGAAGATGGTACACCGTGTGATTTTGAAAAGTTTCTGAAATGCACCCCATTTCTCATCTCCTTGTGCTCGGGTTCGCCTTTCCAGCTACTTTACTACCAATCTCCCTACTTGGAGAATCAGCACCTTTAAGCTCCTGTTCCCTACAGGTTGCAATTTGTCCTGAGGATGAACGGGAAGAGGGGCAACCAATGAGAGACTAGATCTAGGTGTTGGGACAGGCACAGGTCACTCTATTTTCCCATCAGGAAGAAGAATTAACCACAGGCTCAGCCTGCTGCCAGGAATCAGAATAGGGCCTGAGGCAATCCCGAGCTTTTGCGGCCAGCTCTCAAAAAAGACAGTTGAAAAATGGAGCTCAGGGACACTGCAATTCACAAACCCGCAGAGTTATAAGTGATAACTCTCATCCACAGATATATTGAGGGAAGGCAACGAAGAGGATTTGAATGCAAGGCAGAGTTGCAGGAAACAGGTTTCAGGAGGTAGATTCGAATCGCCTTTAAAGCACATGAAAAGCGGCAAAAGGTCGACAATGATGCCCTTGGCCAAAAAGGGCGTATGCGTTTTTTCCTGAATATATTCAGGAAAAAACGCATACGCCCTTTTTGGCCAACCAAGCAACCTGGAAAGGCAAATCAGCGCTACAAATAAGTCTCGCTTCCCATCGGTCAAAAGGGCCATGCTAAAAAAGTGTCAAAACCAGAAATGCAGGACAGGTCATGGAAAAATGGCAGCCTTGCTACGCTGATGGGCGGGATGTTTATTGCCAACAGCCACTCTGGAGAAGTGTACGGTGTGTCCTGAAACATCGAAAAAACACAGCTTAGTGAGCATAGGGCACGTCCACTCATGGGCGTATAAATTGGGAAAACTAAAAATCAGCAAGACACAGGCACCCCAAAGTTTGGGGCTGCTCTGTTGACAAGAACCTCCACTTCATGACACCTTAAATATCCCAGGAAAGAGAAAAATGGATAAAAAAGTTGTGGTCC
Organism: Eschrichtius robustus; assembly: GCF_028021215.1. NCBI lineage: Eukaryota > Metazoa > Chordata > Mammalia > Artiodactyla > Eschrichtiidae > Eschrichtius > Eschrichtius robustus. Next base: position 386,325 of record NW_027175320.1, read on the forward strand.
TTATGTACAATGGAATATCACTCAGACATGAAATCAATGTCATAAGGCTAGTAGAAGCAAGATGAGTGGACTTAGGTACGACGATTCTAAGTGAAATAAGTCACACAGAAAAAGACACTTATCATAAGCTATCACTTATAGAGGGAATGTAAAAACCGCTACACTTGAACTGAATTACAAAACAGAACAGAGTCACACGTTTAGAAAACACACTATGGCTGCTTAACGGGAAAAGTGAGGTGGGGTGATGCATAAAACAAGGGGTTCAAATTCGCTCAGATACCGTTCCATACACCCAATATGTAATAGACAAGACCTACTCCTTGCTCAGTGAACTGGACTCAACACCCCCTATTCACCGCACAAGAGTATATGTGACTAGTAACAATCTTAAAACCTATGTATTGATATCTGTGTGGAAGTGAGTCAAGTGGGTGTAAATCCGCATAAACACAGCCGTGAAAAGCAGCTAAACCCCATTATAAAAATAAATTACTTTTAAAAACCCGTAAAACAAAGACAGTGAAAGAGAGAGACATTCTTACAAAATTCGTTCAGGGGCTGTGATGCCACCTGGATTGACCATATCTAGACCCACAGCTGGATGAGACATAAGGGTGGACACTCTTGGGGCTGAGAGGTTGGGTGAGCAAACGCAGACCCTTTAAAGTACTACTGCGTGGTACCCATCCCATGGGTCCCATATCTCCAGGTTCAAGGGCATCTTCCTACATCGAAAACATGCATGAGAAACTCAGAAGATGGTACACCGTGTGATTTTGAAAGGTTTCTAAAACACACCCCATTTCTCATCTCCTTGTGCTCGGGTTCGCCTTTCCAGCTACTTTACTAGCAATCAACTTACTTGGAGAATCAGCACCTTTAACCTCCTGTTCCCTACAGGTTGCAATTTGTCCTGAGGATGAACGGGAAGAGGGGCAACCAATGAGAGACTAGATCTAGCTGTTGGGACAGGCACAGGTCACTCTATTTTCACATCAGGAAGAAGAATTAACCACAGGCTCAGCCTGCCGCCGGGAACCAGAATAGGGCCTGAGGAAATCCCGTGCTTTTGCGGCCAGCTCCCAAACAAGATAGTTGAAAAATGGAGCTCAGGGGCACTGCCATTCACAAACCTGCTGAGTTATAAATGATAACTCTCGTCCACAAATATATTGAGGGAAGGCAACGAAGAGGATTTGAAAGCAAGGCAGAATTGCAGAAAACAGATTTCAGGAGGTAGATTCGAATCGCCTTTAAAGCACATGAAAAGCGGCAAAACGTCGACAATGATGCCCTTGGCCAAAAAGGGCGTATGCGTTTTTTCCTGAATATATTCAGGAAAAAACGCATACGCCCTTTTTGGCCAACCAAGCAACCTGGAAAGGCAAATCAGTGCTACAAAGAAGTCTCGCTTCCCATCGGTCAAAAGGGTCATGCTGCAAAAAGTCTCAAAACCAGAAATGCAGGACAGGCCATGGAGAAATAGCAGCCTTGCTACGCTGATGGGCGGGATGTTAATTGCCAACAGCCACTCTGGAGAAGTGTACGGTGTGTCCTGAAACATCGCAAAAACACAGGTTAGGGAGCATAGGGCACGTCCACTCATGGGCGTAATAATTGGGAAAACTAAAAATCAGCAAGACACAGGCACCCCAAAGTTTAGGGCTGCTCTGTTGACAAGAACCTCCACTTCATGACAACTTAAATATCCCAGGAAAGAGAAAAATGGATAAAGAAGTTGTGGTCCTTATGTACAATGGAATATCACTCAGACATGAAATCAATGTCATAAGGCTAGTAGAAGCAAGATGAGTGGACTTAGGTACGACGATTCTAAGTGAAATAAGTCACACAGAAAAAGACACTTATCATAAGCTATCACTTATAGAGGGAATGTAAAAAACGCTACACTTGAACTTAATTACAAAACAGAACAGAGTCACACGTTTAGAAAACACACTATGGCTGCTTAACGGGAAAGGTGAGGTGGGGTGATGCATAAAACAAGGGTTTCAAATTCGCTCAGATACAGTTCCATACACCCAATATGTAATAGACAAGACCTACTCCTTGCTCAGTGAACTGGACTCAACACCCCCTATTCACCGCACAAGAATATATGTGACTAGTAAGAATCTTAAAACCTATGTATTGATATCTGTCTGGAAGTGAGTCAAGTGGGTGTAAATCCGCATAAACACAGCCGTGAACAGCAGCTAAACCCCATTATAAAACTAAATTACTTTTAAAAACCCGTAAAACAAAGACAGTGAAAGAGAGAGAAATTCTTACAAAATTCGTTCAGGGGCTGTGATGCAACCTGGATTGACCATATCTAGACCCACAGCTGGATGAGACATAAGGGTGGACACTCTTGGGGCTGAGAGGTTTGGTGAGGTTGGGTGAGCAAACGCAGACCCTTTAAAGTACTACTGCGTGGTACCCATCCCATGGGTCCCAAATCTCCAGGTTCAAGGGCATCTTCCTACATCGAAAACATGCATGAGAAACTCAGAAGATGGTACACCGTGTGATTTTGAAAAGTTTCTGAAATGCACCCCATTTCTCATCTCCTTGTGCTCGGGTTCGCCTTTCCAGCTACTTTACTACCAATCTCCCTACTTGGAGAATCAGCACCTTTAAGCTCCTGTTCCCTACAGGTTGCAATTTGTCCTGAGGATGAACGGGAAGAGGGGCAACCAATGAGAGACTAGATCTAGGTGTTGGGACAGGCACAGGTCACTCTATTTTCCCATCAGGAAGAAGAATTAACCACAGGCTCAGCCTGCTGCCAGGAATCAGAATAGGGCCTGAGGCAATCCCGTGCTTTTGCGGCCAGCTCTCAAAAAAGACAGTTGAAAAATGGAGCTCAGGGACACTGCAATTCACAAACCCGCAGAGTTATAAGTGATAACTCTCATCCACAGATATATTGAGGGAAGGCAACGAAGAGGATTTGAAAGCAAGGCAGAGTTGCAGGAAACAGGTTTCAGGAGGTAGATTCGAATCGCCTTTAAAGCACATGAAAAGCGGCAAAAGGTCGACAATGATGCCCTTGGCCAAAAAGGGCGTATGCGTTTTTTCCTGAATATATTCAGGAAAAAACGCATACGCCCTTTTTGGCCAACCAAGCAACCTGGAAAGGCAAATCAGCGCTACAAATAAGTCTCGCTTCCCATCGGTCAAAAGGGCCATGCTAAAAAAGTGTCAAAACCAGAAATGCAGGACAGGTCATGGAAAAATGGCATCCTTGCTACGCTGATGGGCGGGATGTTTATTGCCAACAGCCACTCTGGAGAAGTGTACGGTGTGTCCTGAAACATCGAAAAAACACAGCTTAGTGAGCATAGGGCACATCCACTCATGGGCGTATAAATTGGGAAAACTAAAAATCAGCAAGACACAGGCACCCCAAAGTTTGGGGCTGCTCTGTTGACAAGAACCTCCACTTCATGACACCTTAAATATCCCAGGAAAGAGAAAAATGGATAAAAAAGTTGTGGTCCTTATGTACAATGGAATATCACTCAGACATGAAATCAATGTCATAAGGCTAGTAGAAGCAAGATGAGTGGACTTAGGTACGACGATTCTAAGTGAAATAAGTCACACAGAAAAAGACACTTATCATAAGCTATCACTTATAGAGGGAATGTAAAAACCGCTACACTTGAACTGAATTACAAAACAGAACAGAGTCACACGTTTAGAAAACACACTATGGCTGCTTAACGGGAAAGGTGAGGTGGGGTGATGCATAAAACAAGGGTTTCAAATTCGCTCAGATACCGTTCCATACACCCAATATGTAATAGACAAGACCTACTCCTTGCTCATTGAACTGGACTCAACACCCCCTATTCACCGCACAAGAATATATGTGACTAGTAAGAATCTTAAAACCAATGTATTGATATATGTCTGGAAGTGAGTCAAGTGGGTGTAAAGCCGCATAAACACAGCCGTGAAAAGCAGCTAAACCCCATTATAAAAATAAATTACTTTTAAAAACCCGTAAAACAAAGACAGTGAAAGAGAGAGAAATTCTTACAAAATTCGTTCAGAGGCTGTGATGCAACCTGGATTGACCATATCTACACGCACAGCTGGATGAGACATAAGGGTGGACACTCTTGGGGCTGAAAGGTTGGGTTAGGTTGGGTGAGCAAACGCAGACCCTTTAAAGTAATACTGCGTGGTACCCATCCCATGGGTCCCATATCTCCAGGTTCAAGGGCATCTTCCTACATCGAAAACATGCATGAGAAACTCAGAAGATGGTACACCGTGTGATTTTGAAAGGTTTCTAAAACACACCCCATTTCTCATCTCCTTGTGCTCGGGTTCGCCTTTCCAGCTACTTTACTAGCAATCAACTTACTTGGAGAATCAGCACCTTTAACCTCCTGTTCCCTACAGGTTGCAATTTGTCCTGAGGATGAACGGGAAGAGGGGCAACCAATGAGAGACTAGATCTAGGTGTTGGGACAGGCACAGGTCACTCTATTTTCCCATCAGGAAGAAGAATTAATCACAGGCTCAGCCTGCCGCCCAGAAGCACAATAGGGCCTGAGGCAATCCTGCGCTTTTGCGGCCAGCTCCCAAAAAAGCGAGTTGAAAAATGGAGCTCAGGGACACTGCAATTCACGAAACCGCAGAGTTATAAATGATAACTCTCATCCACAGATATATTGAGGGAAGGCAACGAAGAGGATTTGAAAGCAAGGCAGAATTGCAGGAAACAGATTTCAGGAGGTAGATTCGAATCGCCTGTAAAGCTCATGAAAAGCGGCAAAACGTCGACAATGATGCCCTTGGCCAAAAAGGGCGTATGCGTTTTTTCCTGAATATATTCAGGAAAAAACGCATACGCCCTTTTTGGCCAACCAAGCAACCTGGAAAGGCAAATCAGCGCTACAAAGAAGTCTCGCTTCCCATCGGTCAAAAGGGCCATGCTAAAAAAGTGTCAAAACCAGAAATGCAGGACAGGCCATGGAAAAATGGCAGCCTTGCTACGCTGATGGGCGGGATGTTAATTGCCAACAGCCACTCTGGAGAAGTGTACGGTGTGTCCAGAAATATCGAAAAAACACAGCTTAGGGAGCATAGGGCACGTCCACTCATGGGCGTATAAATTGGGAAAACTAAAAATCAGCAAGACAGAGGCACCCCAAAGTTTAGGGCTGCTCTGTTGACAAGAACCTCCACTTCATGACACCTTAAATATCCCAGGAAAGAGAAAAATGGATAAAGAAGTCGTGGTCCTTATTTACAATGGAATATCACTCAGACATGAAATCAATGTCATAAGGCTAGTAGAAGCAAGATGAGTGGACTTAGGTACGACGATTCTAAGTGAAATAAGTCACACAGAAAAAGACACTTATCATAAGCTATCACTTATAGAGGGAATGTAAAAAACGCTACACTTGAACTTAATTACAAAACAGAACAGAGTCACACGTTTAGAAAACACACTATGGCTGCTTAACGGGAAAGGTGAGGTGGGGTGATGCATAAAACAAGGGTTTCAAATTCGCTCAGATACAGTTCCATACACCCAATATGTAATAGACAAGACCTACTCCTTGCTCAGTGAACTGGACTCAACACCCCCTATTCACCGCACAAGAATATATGTGACTAGTAAGAATCTTAAAACCTATGTATTGATATCTGTCTGGAAGTGAGTCAAGTGGGTGTAAAGCCGCATAAACACAGCCGTGAACAGCAGCTAAACCCCATTATAAAACTAAATTACTTTTAAAAACCCGTAAAACAAAGACAGTGAAAGAGAGAGAAATTCTTACAAAATTCGTTCAGAGGCTGTGATGCAACCTGGATTGACCATATCTACACGCACAGCTGGATGAGACATAAGTGTGGACACTCTTGGGCCTGAAAGGTTGGGTTAGGTTGGGTGAGCAAACGCAGACCCTTTAAAGTAATACTGCGTGGTACCCATCCCATGGGTCCCAAGTCTCCAGGTTCAAGGGCATCTTCCTACATCGAAAACATGCATGAGAAACTCAGAAGATGGTACACCGTGTGATTTTGAAAGGTTTCTAAAACGCACCTGATTTCTCATCTCCTTGTGCTCGGGTTCGCCATTCCAGCTACTTTACTAGCAATCTCCCTACTTGGAGAATCAGCACCTTTAAGCTCCTGTTCCCTACAGGTTGCAAATTGTCCTGAGGATGAACGGGAAGAGGGGCAACCAATGAGAGACTAGATCTAGCTGTTGGGACAGGCACAGGTCACTCTATTTTCCCATCAGGAAGAAGAATTAACCACAGGCTCAGCCTGCTGCCAGGAACCAGAATAGGGCCTGAGGCAATCCCGTGCTATTGCGGCCAGCTCTCAAAAAAGACAGTTGAAAAATGGAGCTCAAGGACACTGCAATTCACAAACCCGCAGAGTTATAAGTGATAACTCTCATCCACAGATATATTGAGGGAAGGCAACGAAGAGGATTTGAAAGCAAGGCAGAATTGCAGGAAACAGATTTCAGGAGGTAGATTCGAATCGCCTTTAAGGCACATGAAAAGCGGCAAAACGTCGACAATGATGCCCTTGGCCAAAAAGGGCGTATGCGTTTTTTCCTGAATATATTCAGGAAAAAACGCATATGCCCTTTTTGGCCAACCAAGCAACCTGAAAAGGCAAATCAGCGCTACAAAGAAGTCTCGCTTGCCATCGGCCAAAAGGGTCATGCTGCAAAAAGTGTCAAAACCAGAAATGCAGGACAGGCCATGGAGAAATGGCAGCCTTGCTACGCTGATGGGCGGGATGTAAATTGCCAACAGCCACTCTGGAGAAGTGTACAGTGTGTCCTGAAACATCGAAAAAACACAGCTTAGGGAGCATAGGGCACGTCCACTCATGGGCGTATAAATTGGGAAAACTAAAAATGAGCAAGACACAGGCACCCCAAAGTTTGGGGCTGCTCTGTTGACAAGAACCTCCACTTCATGACACCTTAAATATCCCAGGAAAGAGAAAAATGGATAAAAAAGTTGTGGTCCTTATGTACAATGGAATATCACTCAGACATGAAATCAATGTCATAAGGCTAGTAGAAGCAAGATGAGTGGACTTAGGTACGACGATTCTAAGTGAAATAAGTCACACAGAAAAAGACACTTATCATAAGCTATCACTTATAGAGGGAATGTAAAAACCGCTACACTTGAACTGAATTACAAAACAGAACAGAGTCACACGTTTAGAAAACACACTATGGCTGCTTAACGGGACAGGTGAGGTGGGGTGATGCATAAAACAAGGGGTTCAAATTCGCTCAGATACCGTTCCATACACCCAATATGTAATACACAAGACCTACTCCTTGCTCAGTGAACTTGACTCAACACCCCCTATTCACCGCACAAGAATATATATGACTAGTAACAATCTTAAAACCTATGTATTGATATCTGTCTGGAAGTGAGTCAAGTGGGTGTAAATCCGCATAAACACAGCCGTGAAAAGCAGCTAAACCCCATTATAAAAATAAATTACTTTTAAAAACCCGTAAAACAAAGACAGTGAAAGAGAGAGAAATTCTTACAAAATTCGATCAGGGGCTGAGATGCAACCTGGATTGACCATATCTAGACCCACAGCTGGATGAGACATAAGGGTGGACACTCTTGGGGCTGAGAGGTTGGGTGAGCAAACGCAGACCCTTTAAAGTAATACTGCGTGGAACCCATCCCATGGGTCCCAAATCTCCAGGTTCAAGGGCATCTTCCTACATCGAAAACATGCATGAGAAACTCAGAAGATGGTACACCGTGTGATTTTGAAAGGTTTCTAAAACACACCCCATTTCTCATCTCCTTGTGCTCGGTTTCGCCTTTCCAGCTACTTTACTAGCAATCAACTTACTTGGAGAATCAGCACCTTTAACCTCCTGTTCCCTACAGGTTGCAATTTGTCCTGAGGATGAACGGGAAGAGGGGCAACCAATGACAGACTAGATCTAGGTGTTGGGACAGGCACAGGTCACTCTATTTTTCCATCAGGAAGAAGAATTAACCACAGGCTCAGCCTGCCGCCCAGAAGCAGAATAGGGCCTGAGGCAATCCCGTGCTTTTGCAGCCAGCTCCCAAAAAAGCGAGTTGAAAAATGGAGCTCAGGGACACTGCAATTCACAAACCCGCAGAGTTATAAATGATAACTCTCATCCACAGATATATTGAGGGAAGGCAACGAAGAGGATTTGAAAGCAAGGCAGAATTGCAGGAAACAGATTTCAGGAGGTAGATTCGAATCGCCTGTAAAGCACATGAAAAGCGGCAAAACGTCGACAATGACGCCCTTGGCCAAAAAGGGCGTATGCGTTTTTTCCTGAATATATTCAGGAAAAAACGCATACGCCCTTTTTGGCCAACCAAGCAACCTGAAAAGGCAAATCAGTGCTACAAAGAAGTCTCGCTTCCCATCGGTCAAAAGGGCCATGCTGCAAAAAGTGTCAAAACCAGAAATGCAGGACAGGCAATGGAGAAATGGCAGCCTTGCTACGCTGATGGGCGGGATGTTAATTGCCAACAGCCACTCTGGAGAAGTGTACGGTGTGTCCTGAAACATCGAAAAAACACAGCTTAGGGAGCATAGGGCACGTCCACTCATGGGCGTAATAATTGGGAAAACTAAAAATCAGCAAGACACAGGCACCCCAAAGTTTAGGGCTGCTCTGTTGACAAGAACCTCCACTTCATGACAACTTAAATATCCCAGGAAAGAGAAAAATGGATAAAGAAGTTGTGGTCCTTATGTACAATGGAATATCACTCAGACATGAAATCAATGTCATAAGGCTAGTAGAAGCAAGATGAGTGGACTTAGGTACGACGATTCTAAGTGAAATAAGTCACACAGAAAAAGACACTTATCATAAGCTATCACTTATAGAGGGAATGTAAAAACCGCTACACTTGAACTGAATTACAAAACAGAACAGAGTCACACGTTTAGAAAACACACTATGGCTGCTTAACGGGAAAGGTGAGGTGGGGTGATGCATAAAACAAGGGTTTCAAATTCGCTCAGATACCGTTCCATACACCCAATATGTAATAGACAAGACCTACTCCTTGCTCAGTGAACTGGACTCAACACCCCCTATTCACCGCACAAGAATATATGTGACTAGTAAGAATCTTAAAACCTATGTATTGATATCTGTCTGGAAGTGAGTCAAGTGGGTGTAAAGCCGCATAAACACAGCCGTGAAAAGCAGCTAAACTCCATTATAAAACTAAATTACTTTTAAAAACCCGTAAAACAAAGACAGTGAAAGAGAGAGAAATTCTTACAAAATTCGTTCAGAGGCTGTGATGCAACCTGGATTGACCATATCTACACGCACAGCTGGTTGAGACATAAGGGTGGACACTCTTGGGGCTGAAAGTTTGGGTTATGTTGGGTGAGCAAACGCAGACCCTTTAAAGTAATACTGCGTGGTACCCATCCCATGGGTCCCAAATCTCCAGGTTCAAGGGCATCTTCCTACATCGAAAACATGCATGAGAAACTCAGAAGATGGTACACCGTGTGATTTTGAAAGGTTTCTAAAACACACCCCATTTCTCATCTCCTTGTGCTCGGGTTCGCCTTTCCAGCTACTTTACTAGCAATCAACTTACTTGGAGAATCAGCACCTTTAACCTCCTGTTCCCTACAGGTTGCAATTTGTCCTGAGGATGAACGGGAAGAGGGGCAACCAATGAGAGACTAGATCTAGGTGTTGGGACAGGCACAGTTCACTCTATTTTCCCATCAGGAAGAAGAATTAACCACAGGCTCAGCCTGCCGCCCAGAAGCAGAATAGGGCCTGAGGCAATCCCGCGCTTTTGCGGCCAGCTCCCAAAAAAGCGAGTTGAAAAATGGAGCTCAGGGACACTGCAATTCACAAACCCGCAGATTTATAAATGATAACTCTCATCCACAGATATATTGAGGGAAGGCAACGAAGAGGATTTGAAAGCAAGGCAGAATTGCAGGAAACAGATTTCAGGAGGTAGATTCGAATCGCCTGTAAAGCACATGAAAAGCGGCAAAACGTCGACAATGATGCCCTTGGCCAAAAAGGGCGTATGCGTTTTTTCCTGAATATATTCAGGGAAAAACGCATACGCCCTTTTTGGCCAACCAAGCAACCTGGAAAGGCAAATCAGCGCTACAAGGATGTCTCGCTTCCCATCGGTCAAAAGGGCCATGCTGCAAAAAGTGTCAAAACCAGAAATGCAGGACAGGCCATGGAGAAATGGCAGCCTTGCTACGCTGATGGGCGGGATGTAAGTTGCCAACAGCCACTCTGGAGAAGTGTACGGTGTGTCCTGAAACATCGAAAAAACACAGCTTAGGGAGCATAGGGCACGTCCACTCATGGGCGTATAAATTGGGAAAACTAAAAATCAGCAAGACACAGGCACCCCAAAGTTTAGGGCTGCTCTGTTGACAAGAACCTCCACTTCATGACACCTTAAATATCCCAGGAAAGAGAAAAATGGATAAAGAAGTTGTGGTCCTTATGTACAATGGAATATCACTCAGGCATGAAATCAATGTCATAAGGCTAGTAGAAGCAAGATGAGTGGACTTAGGTACGACGATTCTAAGTGAAATAAGTCACACAGAAAAAGACACTTATCATAAGCTATCACTTATAGAGGGAATGTAAAAACCGCTACACTTGAACTGAATTACAAAACAGAACAGAGTCACACGTTTAGAAAACACACTATGGCTGCTTAACGGGAAAGGTGAGGTGGGGTGATGCATAAAACAAGGGTTTCAAATTCGCTCAGATACCGTTCCATACACCCAATATGTAATAGACAAGACCTACTCCTTGCTCAGTGAACTGGACTCAACACCCCCTATTCACCGCACAAGAATATATGTGACTAGTAACAATCTTAAAACCTATGTATTGATATCTGTCTGGTAGTGAGTCAAGTGGGTGTAAAGCCGCATAAACACAGCCGTGAAAAGCAGCTAAACCCCATTATAAAAATAAATTACTTTTAAAAACCCGTAAAACAAAGACAGTGAAAGAGAGAGAAATTCTTACAAAATTCGATCAGGGGCTGAGATGCAACCTGGATTGACCATATCTAGACCCACAGCTGGATGAGACATAAGGGTGGACACTCTTGGGGCTGAGAGGTTGGGTGAGCAAACGCAGACCCTTTAAAGTAATACTGCGTGGATCCCATCCCATGGGTCCCAAATCTCCAGGTTCAAGGGCATCTTCCTACATCGAAAACATGCATGAGAAACTCAGAAGATGGTACACCGTGTGATTTTGAAAGGTTTCTAAAACACACCCCATTTCTCATCTCCTTGTGCTCGGTTTCGCCTTTCCAGCTACTTTACTAGCAATCAACTTACTTGGAGAATCAGCACCTTTAACCTCCTGTTCCCTACAGGTTGCAATTTTTCCTAAGGATGAACGGGAAGAGGGGCAACCAATGACAGACTAGATCTAGGTGTTGGGACAGGCACAGGTCACTCTATTTTTCCATCAGGAAGAAGAATTAACCACAGGCTCAGCCTGCCGCCCAGAAGCAGAATAGGGCCTGAGGCAATCCCGTGCTTTTGCAGCCAGCTCCCAAAAAAGCGAGTTGAAAAATGGAGCTCAGGGACACTGCAATTCACAAACCCGCAGAGTTATAAATGATAACTCTCATCCACAGATATATTGAGGGAAGGCAACGAAGAGGATTTGAAAGCAAGGCAGAATTGCAGGAAACAGATTTCAGGAGGTAGATTCGAATCGCCTGTAAAGCACATGAAAAGCGGCAAAACGTCGACAATGACGCCCTTGGCCAAAAAGGGCGTATGCGTTTTTTCCTGAATATATTCAGGAAAAAACGCATACGCCCTTTTTGGCCAACCAAGCAACCTGAAAAGGCAAATCAGTGCTACAAAGAAGTCTCGCTTCCCATCGGTCAAAAGGGCCATGCTGCAAAAAGTGTCAAAACCAGAAATGCAGGACAGGCCATGGAGAAATGGCAGCCTTGCTACGCTGATGGGCGGGATGTTAATTGCCAACAGCCACTCTGGAGAAGTGTACGGTGTGTCCTGAAACATCGAAAAAACACAGCTTAGGGAGCATAGGGCACGTCCACTCATGGGCGTAATAATTGGGAAAACTAAAAATCAGCAAGACACAGGCACCCCAAAGTTTAGGGCTGCTCTGTTGACAAGAACCTCCACTTCATGACAACTTAAATATCCCAGGAAAGAGAAAAATGGATAAAGAAGTTGTGGTCCTTATGTACAATGGAATATCACTCAGACATGAAATCAATGTCATAAGGCTAGTAGAAGCAAGATGAGTGGACTTAGGTACGACGATTCTAAGTGAAATAAGTCACACAGAAAAAGACACTTATCATAAGCTATCACTTATAGAGGGAATGTAAAAACCGCTACACTTGAACTGAATTACAAAACAGAACAGAGTCACACGTTTAGAAAACACACTATGGCTGCTTAACGGGAAAGGTGAGGTGGGGTGATGCATAAAACAAGGGTTTCAAATTCGCTCAGATACCGTTCCATACACCCAATATGTAATAGACAAGACCTACTCCTTGCTCAGTGAACTGGACTCAACACCCCCTATTCACCGCACAAGAATATATGTGACTAGTAAGAATCTTAAAACCTATGTATTGATATCTGTCTGGAAGTGAGTCAAGTGGGTGTAAAGCCGCATAAACACAGCCGTGAAAAGCAGCTAAACTCCATTATAAAACTAAATTACTTTTAAAAACCCGTAAAACAAAGACAGTGAAAGAGAGAGAAATTCTTACAAAATTCGTTCAGAGGCTGTGATGCAACCTGGATTGACCATATCTACACGCACAGCTGGTTGAGACATAAGGGTGGACACTCTTGGGGCTGAAAGTTTGGGTTAGGTTGGGTGAGCAAACGCAGACCCTTTAAAGTAATACTGCGTGGTACCCATCCCATGGGTCCCAAATCTCCAGGTTCAAGGGCATCTTCCTACATCGAAAACATGCATGAGAAACTCAGAAGATGGTACACCGTGTGATTTTGAAAGGTTTCTAAAACACACCCCATTTCTCATCTCCTTGTGCTCGGGTTCACCTTTCCAGCTACTTTACTAGCAATCAACTTACTTGGAGAATCAGCACCTTTAACCTCCTGTTCCCTACAGGTTGCAATTTGTCCTGAGGATGAACGGGAAGAGGGGCAACCAATGAGAGACTAGATCTAGGTGTTGGGACAGGCACAGTTCACTCTATTTTCCCATCAGGAAGAAGAATTAACCACAGGCTCAGCCTGCCGCCCAGAAGCAGAATAGGGCCTGAGGCAATCCCGCGCTTTTGCGGCCAGCTCCCAAAAAAGCGAGTTGAAAAATGGAGCTCAGGGACACTGCAATTCACAAACCCGCAGATTTATAAATGATAACTCTCATCCACAGATATATTGAGGGAAGGCAACGAAGAGGATTTGAAAGCAAGGCAGAATTGCAGGAAACAGATTTCAGGAGGTAGATTCGAATCGCCTGTAAAGCACATGAAAAGCGGCAAAACGTCGACAATGATGCCCTTGGCCAAAAAGGGCGTATGCGTTTTTTCCTGAATATATTCAGGGAAAAACGCATACGCCCTTTTTGGCCAACCAAGCAACCTGGAAAGGCAAATCAGCGCTACAAGGAAGTCTCGCTTCCCATCGGTCAAAAGGGCCATGCTAAAAAAGTGTCAAAACCAGAAATGCAGGACAGGCCATGGAAAAATGGCAGCCTTGCTACGCTGATGGGCGGGATGTTAATTGCCAACAGCCACTCTGGAGAAGTGTACGGTGTGTCCAGAAATATCGAAAAAACACAGCTTAGGGAGCATAGGGCACGTCCACTCATGGGCGTATAAATTGGGAAAACTAAAAATCAGCAAGACAGAGGCACCCCAAAGTTTAGGGCTGCTCTGTTGACAAGAACCTCCACTTCATGACACCTTAAATATCCCAGGAAAGAGAAAAATGGATAAAGAAGTCGTGGTCCTTATGTACAATGGAATATCACTCAGACATGAAATCAATGTCATAAGGCTAGGAGAAGCAAGATGAGTGGAGTTAGGTACAACGATTCCAAGTGAAATAAGTCACACACAAAAAGACACTTATCATAAGCTATCACTTATAGAGGGAATGTAAAAACCGCTACACTTGAACTGAATTACAAAACAGAACAGAGTCACACGTTTAGAAAACACACTATGGCAGCTTAACGGGAAAGGTGAGGTGGGGTGATGCATAAAACAAGGGTTTCAAATTCGCTCAGATACCGTTCCATACACCCAATATGTAATAGACAAGACCTACTCCTTGCTCAGTGAACTGGACACAACACCCCCTATTCACCGCACAAGAATATACGTGACTAGTAAGAATCTTAAAACCTATGATTTGATACGTGTCTGGAAGTGAGTCAAGTGGGTGTAAAGCCGCATAAACACAGCCGTGAAAAGCAGCTAAACCCCATTATACAAATAAATTAGTTTTAAAAACCCGTAAAACAAAGACAGTATAAGAGAGAGAAATTCTTACAAAATTCGTTCAGGGGCTGTGATGCAACCTGGATTGACCATATCTAGACCCACAGCTGGATGAGACATAAGGGTGGACACTCTTGGGGCTGAGAGGTTTGGTGAGGTTGGGTGAGCAAACGCAGACCCTTTAAAGTACTACTGCGTGGTACCCATCCCATGGGTCCCAAATCTCCAGGTTCAAGGGCATCTTCCTACATCGAAAACATGCATGAGAAACTCAGAAGATGGTACACCGTGTGATTTTGAAAAGTTTCTGAAATGCACCCCATTTCTCATCTCCTTGTGCTCGGGTTCGCCTTTCCAGCTACTTTACTACCAATCTCCCTACTTGGAGAATCAGCACCTTTAAGCTCCTGTTCCCTACAGGTTGCAATTTGTCCTGAGGATGAACGGGAAGAGGGGCAACCAATGAGAGACTAGATCTAGGTGTTGGGACAGGCACAGGTCACTCTATTTTCCCATCAGGAAGAAGAATTAACCACAGGCTCAGCCTGCTGCCAGGAATCAGAATAGGGCCTGAGGCAATCCCGAGCTTTTGCGGCCAGCTCTCAAAAAAGACAGTTGAAAAATGGAGCTCAGGGACACTGCAATTCACAAACCCGCAGAGTTATAAGTGATAACTCTCATCCACAGATATATTGAGGGAAGGCAACGAAGAGGATTTGAATGCAAGGCAGAGTTGCAGGAAACAGGTTTCAGGAGGTAGATTCGAATCGCCTTTAAAGCACATGAAAAGCGGCAAAAGGTCGACAATGATGCCCTTGGCCAAAAAGGGCGTATGCGTTTTTTCCTGAATATATTCAGGAAAAAACGCATACGCCCTTTTTGGCCAACCAAGCAACCTGGAAAGGCAAATCAGCGCTACAAATAAGTCTCGCTTCCCATCGGTCAAAAGGGCCATGCTAAAAAAGTGTCAAAACCAGAAATGCAGGACAGGTCATGGAAAAATGGCAGCCTTGCTACGCTGATGTGCGGGATGTTTATTGCCAACAGCCACTCTGGAGAAGTGTACGGTGTGTCCTGAAACATCGAAAAAACACAGCTTAGTGAGCATAGGGCACGTCCACTCATGGGCGTATAAATTGGGAAAACTAAAAATCAGCAAGACACAGGCACCCCAAAGTTTGGGGCTGCTCTGTTGACAAGAACCTCCACTTCATGACACCTTAAATATCCCAGGAAAGAGAAAAATGGATAAAAAAGTTGTGGTCCTTATGTACAATGGAATATCACTCAGACATGAAATCAATGTCATAAGGCTAGTAGAAGCAAGATGAGTGGACTTAGGTACGACGATTCTAAGTGAAATAAGTCACACAGAAAAAGACACTTATCATAAGCTATCACTTATAGAGGGAATGTAAAAACCGCTACACTTGAACTGAATTACAAAACAGAACAGAGTCACACGTTTAGAAAACACACTATGGCTGCTTAACGGGAAAAGTGAGGTGGGGTGATGCATAAAACAAGGGGTTCAAATTCGCTCAGATACCGTTCCATACACCCAATATGTAATAGACAAGACCTACTCCTTGCTCAGTGAACTGGACTCAACACCCCCTATTCACCGCACAAGAGTATATGTGACTAGTAACAATCTTAAAACCTATGTATTGATATCTGTCTGGAAGTGAGTCAAGTGGGTGTAAATCCGCATAAACACAGCCGTGAAAAGCAGCTAAACCCCATTATAAAAATAAATTACTTTTAAAAACCCGTAAAACAAAGACAGTGAAAGAGAGAGACATTCTTACAAAATTCGTTCAGGGGCTGTGATGCCACCTGGATTGACCATATCTAGACCCACAGCTGGATGAGACATAAGGGTGGACACTCTTGGGGCTGAGAGGTTGGGTGAGCAAACGCAGACCCTTTAAAGTACTACTGCGTGGTACCCATCCCATGGGTCCCATATCTCCAGGTTCAAGGGCATCTTCCTACATCGAAAACATGCATGAGAAACTCAGAAGATGGTACACCGTGTGATTTTGAAAGGTTTCTAAAACACACCCCATTTCTCATCTCCTTGTGCTCGGGTTCGCCTTTCCAGCTACTTTACTAGCAATCAACTTACTTGGAGAATCAGCACCTTTAACCTCCTGTTCCCTACAGGTTGCAATTTGTCCAGAGGATGAACGGGAAGAGGGGCAACCAATGAGAGACTAGATCTAGCTGTTGGGACAGGCACAGGTCACTCTATTTTCACATCAGGAAGAAGAATTAACCACAGGCTCAGCCTGCCGCCGGGAACCAGAATAGGGCCTGAGGAAATCCCGTGCTTTTGCGGCCAGCTCCCAAACAAGATAGTTGAAAAATGGAGCTCAGGGGCACTGCCATTCACAAACCTGCTGAGTTATAAATGATAACTCTCGTCCACAAATATATTGAGGGAAGGCAACGAAGAGGATTTGAAAGCAAGGCAGAATTGCAGAAAACAGATTTCAGGAGGTAGATTCGAATCGCCTTTAAAGCACATGAAAAGCGGCAAAACGTCGACAATGATGCCCTTGGCCAAAAAGGGCGTATGCGTTTTTTCCTGAATATATTCAGGAAAAAACGCATACGCCCTTTTTGGCCAACCAAGCAACCTGGAAAGGCAAATCAGTGCTACAAAGAAGTCTCGCTTCCCATCGGTCAAAAGGGTCATGCTGCAAAAAGTCTCAAAACCAGAAATGCAGGACAGGCCATGGAGAAATAGCAGCCTTGCTACGCTGATGGGCGGGATGTTAATTGCCAACAGCCACTCTGGAGAAGTGTACGGTGTGTCCTGAAACATCGCAAAAACACAGCTTAGGGAGCATAGGGCACGTCCACTCATGGGCGTAATAATTGGGAAAACTAAAAATCAGCAAGACACAGGCACCCCAAAGTTTAGGGCTGCTCTGTTGACAAGAACCTCCACTTCATGACAACTTAAATATCCCAGGAAAGAGAAAAATGGATAAAGAAGTTGTGGTCCTTATGTACAATGGAATATCACTCAGACATGAAATCAATGTCATAAGGCTAGTAGAAGCAAGATGAGTGGACTTAGGTACGACGATTCTAAGTGAAATAAGTCACACAGAAAAAGACACTTATCATAAGCTATCACTTATAGAGGGAATGTAAAAAACGCTACACTTGAACTTAATTACAAAACAGAACAGAGTCACACGTTTAGAAAACACACTATGGCTGCTTAACGGGAAAGGTGAGGTGGGGTGATGCATAAAACAAGGGTTTCAAATTCGCTCAGATACAGTTCCATACACCCAATATGTAATAGACAAGACCTACTCCTTGCTCAGTGAACTGGACTCAACACCCCCTATTCACCGCACAAGAATATATGTGACTAGTAAGAATCTTAAAACCTATGTATTGATATCTGTCTGGAAGTGAGTCAAGTGGGTGTAAATCCGCATAAACACAGCCGTGAACAGCAGCTAAACCCCATTATAAAACTAAATTACTTTTAAAAACCCGTAAAACAAAGACAGTGAAAGAGAGAGAAATTCTTACAAAATTCGTTCAGGGGCTGTGATGCAACCTGGATTGACCATATCTAGACCCACAGCTGGATGAGACATAAGGGTGGACACTCTTGGGGCTGAGAGGTTTGGTGAGGTTGGGTGAGCAAACGCAGACCCTTTAAAGTACTACTGCGTGGTACCCATCCCATGGGTCCCAAATCTCCAGGTTCAAGGGCATCTTCCTACATCGAAAACATGCATGAGAAACTCAGAAGATGGTACACCGTGTGATTTTGAAAAGTTTCTGAAATGCACCCCATTTCTCATCTCCTTGTGCTCGGGTTCGCCTTTCCAGCTACTTTACTACCAATCTCCCTACTTGGAGAATCAGCACCTTTAAGCTCCTGTTCCCTACAGGTTGCAATTTGTCCTGAGGATGAACGGGAAGAGGGGCAACCAATGAGAGACTAGATCTAGGTGTTGGGACAGGCACAGGTCACTCTATTTTCCCATCAGGAAGAAGAATTAACCACAGGCTCAGCCTGCTGCCAGGAATCAGAATAGGGCCTGAGGCAATCCCGTGCTTTTGCGGCCAGCTCTCAAAAAAGACAGTTGAAAAATGGAGCTCAGGGACACTGCAATTCACAAACCCGCAGAGTTATAAGTGATAACTCTCATCCACAGATATATTGAGGGAAGGCAACGAAGAGGATTTGAAAGCAAGGCAGAGTTGCAGGAAACAGGTTTCAGGAGGTAGATTCGAATCGCCTTTAAAGCACATGAAAAGCGGCAAAAGGTCGACAATGATGCCCTTGGCCAAAAAGGGCGTATGCGTTTTTTCCTGAATATATTCAGGAAAAAACGCATACGCCCTTTTTGGCCAACCAAGCAACCTGGAAAGGCAAATCAGCGCTACAAATAAGTCTCGCTTCCCATCGGTCAAAAGGGCCATGCTAAAAAAGTGTCAAAACCAGAAATGCAGGACAGGTCATGGAAAAATGGCATCCTTGCTACGCTGATGGGCGGGATGTTTATTGCCAACAGCCACTCTGGAGAAGTGTACGGTGTGTCCTGAAACATCGAAAAAACACAGCTTAGTGAGCATAGGGCACATCCACTCATGGGCGTATAAATTGGGAAAACTAAAAATCAGCAAGACACAGGCACCCCAAAGTTTGGGGCTGCTCTGTTGACAAGAACCTCCACTTCATGACACCTTAAATATCCCAGGAAAGAGAAAAATGGATAAAAAAGTTGTGGTCCTTATGTACAATGGAATATCACTCAGACATGAAATCAATGTCATAAGGCTAGTAGAAGCAAGATGAGTGGACTTAGGTACGACGATTCTAAGTGAAATAAGTCACACAGAAAAAGACACTTATCATAAGCTATCACTTATAGAGGGAATGTAAAAACCGCTACACTTGAACTGAATTACAAAACAGAACAGAGTCACACGTTTAGAAAACACACTATGGCTGCTTAACGGGAAAGGTGAGGTGGGGTGATGCATAAAACAAGGGTTTCAAATTCGCTCAGATACCGTTCCATACACCCAATATGTAATAGACAAGACCTACTCCTTGCTCATTGAACTGGACTCAACACCCCCTATTCACCGCACAAGAATATATGTGACTAGTAAGAATCTTAAAACCAATGTATTGATATATGTCTGGAAGTGAGTCAAGTGGGTGTAAAGCCGCATAAACACAGCCGTGAAAAGCAGCTAAACCCCATTATAAAAATAAATTACTTTTAAAAACCCGTAAAACAAAGACAGTGAAAGAGAGAGAAATTCTTACAAAATTCGTTCAGAGGCTGTGATGCAACCTGGATTGACCATATCTACACGCACAGCTGGATGAGACATAAGGGTGGACACTCTTGGGGCTGAAAGGTTGGGTTAGGTTGGGTGAGCAAACGCAGACCCTTTAAAGTAATACTGCGTGGTACCCATCCCATGGGTCCCATATCTCCAGGTTCAAGGGCATCTTCCTACATCGAAAACATGCATGAGAAACTCAGAAGATGGTACACCGTGTGATTTTGAAAGGTTTCTAAAACACACCCCATTTCTCATCTCCTTGTGCTCGGGTTCGCCTTTCCAGCTACTTTACTAGCAATCAACTTACTTGGAGAATCAGCACCTTTAACCTCCTGTTCCCTACAGGTTGCAATTTGTCCTGAGGATGAACGGGAAGAGGGGCAACCAATGAGAGACTAGATCTAGGTGTTGGGACAGGCACAGGTCACTCTATTTTCCCATCAGGAAGAAGAATTAATCACAGGCTCAGCCTGCCGCCCAGAAGCACAATAGGGCCTGAGGCAATCCTGCGCTTTTGCGGCCAGCTCCCAAAAAAGCGAGTTGAAAAATGGAGCTCAGGGACACTGCAATTCACGAAACCGCAGAGTTATAAATGATAACTCTCATCCACAGATATATTGAGGGAAGGCAACGAAGAGGATTTGAAAGCAAGGCAGAATTGCAGGAAACAGATTTCAGGAGGTAGATTCGAATCGCCTGTAAAGCTCATGAAAAGCGGCAAAACGTCGACAATGATGCCCTTGGCCAAAAAGGGCGTATGCGTTTTTTCCTGAATATATTCAGGAAAAAACGCATACGCCCTTTTTGGCCAACCAAGCAACCTGGAAAGGCAAATCAGCGCTACAAAGAAGTCTCGCTTCCCATCGGTCAAAAGGGCCATGCTAAAAAAGTGTCAAAACCAGAAATGCAGGACAGGCCATGGAAAAATGGCAGCCTTGCTACGCTGATGGGCGGGATGTTAATTGCCAACAGCCACTCTGGAGAAGTGTACGGTGTGTCCAGAAATATCGAAAAAACACAGCTTAGGGAGCATAGGGCACGTCCACTCATGGGCGTATAAATTGGGAAAACTAAAAATCAGCAAGACAGAGGCACCCCAAAGTTTAGGGCTGCTCTGTTGACAAGAACCTCCACTTCATGACACCTTAAATATCCCAGGAAAGAGAAAAATGGATAAAGAAGTCGTGGTCCTTATTTACAATGGAATATCACTCAGACATGAAATCAATGTCATAAGGCTAGTAGAAGCAAGATGAGTGGACTTAGGTACGACGATTCTAAGTGAAATAAGTCACACAGAAAAAGACACTTATCATAAGCTATCACTTATAGAGGGAATGTAAAAAACGCTACACTTGAACTTAATTACAAAACAGAACAGAGTCACACGTTTAGAAAACACACTATGGCTGCTTAACGGGAAAGGTGAGGTGGGGTGATGCATAAAACAAGGGTTTCAAATTCGCTCAGATACAGTTCCATACACCCAATATGTAATAGACAAGACCTACTCCTTGCTCAGTGAACTGGACTCAACACCCCCTATTCACCGCACAAGAATATATGTGACTAGTAAGAATCTTAAAACCTATGTATTGATATCTGTCTGGAAGTGAGTCAAGTGGGTGTAAAGCCGCATAAACACAGCCGTGAACAGCAGCTAAACCCCATTATAAAACTAAATTACTTTTAAAAACCCGTAAAACAAAGACAGTGAAAGAGAGAGAAATTCTTACAAAATTCGTTCAGAGGCTGTGATGCAACCTGGATTGACCATATCTACACGCACAGCTGGATGAGACATAAGTGTGGACACTCTTGGGCCTGAAAGGTTGGGTTAGGTTGGGTGAGCAAACGCAGACCCTTTAAAGTAATACTGCGTGGTACCCATCCCATGGGTCCCAAGTCTCCAGGTTCAAGGGCATCTTCCTACATCGAAAACATGCATGAGAAACTCAGAAGATGGTACACCGTGTGATTTTGAAAGGTTTCTAAAACGCACCTGATTTCTCATCTCCTTGTGCTCGGGTTCGCCATTCCAGCTACTTTACTAGCAATCTCCCTACTTGGAGAATCAGCACCTTTAAGCTCCTGTTCCCTACAGGTTGCAAATTGTCCTGAGGATGAACGGGAAGAGGGGCAACCAATGAGAGACTAGATCTAGCTGTTGGGACAGGCACAGGTCACTCTATTTTCCCATCAGGAAGAAGAATTAACCACAGTCTCAGCCTGCTGCCAGGAACCAGAATAGGGCCTGAGGCAATCCCGTGCTATTGCGGCCAGCTCTCAAAAAAGACAGTTGAAAAATGGAGCTCAGGGACACTGCAATTCACAAACCCGCAGAGTTATAAGTGATAACTCTCATCCACAGATATATTGAGGGAAGGCAACGAAGAGGATTTGAAAGCAAGGCAGAATTGCAGGAAACAGATTTCAGGAGGTAGATTCGAATCGCCTTTAAGGCACATGAAAAGCGGCAAAACGTCGACAATGATGCCCTTGGCCAAAAAGGGCGTATGCGTTTTTTCCTGAATATATTCAGGAAAAAACGCATATGCCCTTTTTGGCCAACCAAGCAACCTGGAAAGGCAAATCAGCGCTACAAAGAAGTCTCGCTTGCCATCGGCCAAAAGGGTCATGCTGCAAAAAGTGTCAAAACCAGAAATGCAGGACAGGCCATGGAGAAATGGCAGCCTTGCTACGCTGATGGGCGGGATGTAAATTGCCAACAGCCACTCTGGAGAAGTGTACAGTGTGTCCTGAAACATCGAAAAAACACAGCTTAGGGAGCATAGGGCACGTCCACTCATGGGCGTATAAATTGGGAAAACTAAAAATGAGCAAGACACAGGCACCCCAAAGTTTGGGGCTGCTCTGTTGACAAGAACCTCCACTTCATGACACCTTAAATATCCCAGGAAAGAGAAAAATGGATAAAAAAGTTGTGGTCCTTATGTACAATGGAATATCACTCAGACATGAAATCAATGTCATAAGGCTAGTAGAAGCAAGATGAGTGGACTTAGGTACGACGATTCTAAGTGAAATAAGTCACACAGAAAAAGACACTTATCATAAGCTATCACTTATAGAGGGAATGTAAAAACCGCTACACTTGAACTGAATTACAAAACAGAACAGAGTCACACGTTTAGAAAACACACTATGGCTGCTTAACGGGACAGGTGAGGTGGGGTGATGCATAAAACAAGGGGTTCAAATTCGCTCAGATACCGTTCCATACACCCAATATGTAATACACAAGACCTACTCCTTGCTCAGTGAACTGGACTCAACACCCCCTATTCACCGCACAAGAATATATATGACTAGTAACAATCTTAAAACCTATGTATTGATATCTGTCTGGAAGTGAGTCAAGTGGGTGTAAATCCGCATAAACACAGCCGTGAAAAGCAGCTAAACCCCATTATAAAAATAAATTACTTTTAAAAACCCGTAAAACAAAGACAGTGAAAGAGAGAGAAATTCTTACAAAATTCGTTCAGAGGCTGTGATGCAACCTGGATTGACCATATCTACACGCACAGCTGGATGAGACATAAGTGTGGACACTCTTGGGCCTGAAAGGTTGGGTTAGGTTGGGTGAGCAAACGCAGACCCTTTAAAGTAATACTGCGTGGTACCCATCCCATGGGTCCCAAGTCTCCAGGTTCAAGGGCATCTTCCTACATCGAAAACATGCATGAGAAACTCAGAAGATGGTACACCGTGTGATTTTGAAAGGTTTCTAAAACGCACCTGATTTCTCATCTCCTTGTGCTCGGGTTCGCCATTCCAGCTACTTTACTAGCAATCTCCCTACTTGGAGAATCAGCACCTTTAAGCTCCTGTTCCCTACAGGTTGCAAATTGTCCTGAGGATGAACGGGAAGAGGGGCAACCAATGAGAGACTAGATCTAGCTGTTGGGACAGGCACAGGTC
The DNA here is from genome assembly GCF_028021215.1 of Eschrichtius robustus. Taxonomy (NCBI): domain Eukaryota; kingdom Metazoa; phylum Chordata; class Mammalia; order Artiodactyla; family Eschrichtiidae; genus Eschrichtius; species Eschrichtius robustus. The sequence continues at coordinate 410,153 of NW_027175320.1, forward strand.
ACTCTATTTTCCCATCAGGAAGAAGAATTAACCACAGGCTCAGCCTGCTGCCAGGAACCAGAATAGGGCCTGAGGCAATCCCGTGCTATTGCGGCCAGCTCTCAAAAAAGACAGTTGAAAAATGGAGCTCAGGGACACTGCAATTCACAAACCCGCAGAGTTATAAGTGATAACTCTCATCCACAGATATATTGAGGGAAGGCAACGAAGAGGATTTGAAAGCAAGGCAGAATTGCAGGAAACAGATTTCAGGAGGTAGATTCGAATCGCCTTTAAGGCACATGAAAAGCGGCAAAACGTCGACAATGATGCCCTTGGCCAAAAAGGGCGTATGCGTTTTTTCCTGAATATATTCAGGAAAAAACGCATATGCCCTTTTTGGCCAACCAAGCAACCTGGAAAGGCAAATCAGCGCTACAAAGAAGTCTCGCTTGCCATCGGCCAAAAGGGTCATGCTGCAAAAAGTGTCAAAACCAGAAATGCAGGACAGGCCATGGAGAAATGGCAGCCTTGCTACGCTGATGGGCGGGATGTAAATTGCCAACAGCCACTCTGGAGAAGTGTACAGTGTGTCCTGAAACATCGAAAAAACACAGCTTAGGGAGCATAGGGCACGTCCACTCATGGGCGTATAAATTGGGAAAACTAAAAATGAGCAAGACACAGGCACCCCAAAGTTTGGGGCTGCTCTGTTGACAAGAACCTCCACTTCATGACACCTTAAATATCCCAGGAAAGAGAAAAATGGATAAAAAAGTTGTGGTCCTTATGTACAATGGAATATCACTCAGACATGAAATCAATGTCATAAGGCTAGTAGAAGCAAGATGAGTGGACTTAGGTACGACGATTCTAAGTGAAATAAGTCACACAGAAAAAGACACTTATCATAAGCTATCACTTATAGAGGGAATGTAAAAACCGCTACACTTGAACTGAATTACAAAACAGAACAGAGTCACACGTTTAGAAAACACACTATGGCTGCTTAACGGGACAGGTGAGGTGGGGTGATGCATAAAACAAGGGGTTCAAATTCGCTCAGATACCGTTCCATACACCCAATATGTAATACACAAGACCTACTCCTTGCTCAGTGAACTGGACTCAACACCCCCTATTCACCGCACAAGAATATATATGACTAGTAACAATCTTAAAACCTATGTATTGATATCTGTCTGGAAGTGAGTCAAGTGGGTGTAAATCCGCATAAACACAGCCGTGAAAAGCAGCTAAACCCCATTATAAAAATAAATTACTTTTAAAAACCCGTAAAACAAAGACAGTGAAAGAGAGAGAAATTCTTACAAAATTCGATCAGGGGCTGAGATGCAACCTGGATTGACCATATCTAGACCCACAGCTGGATGAGACATAAGGGTGGACACTCTTGGGGCTGAGAGGTTGGGTGAGCAAACGCAGACCCTTTAAAGTAATACTGCGTGGAACCCATCCCATGGGTCCCAAATCTCCAGGTTCAAGGGCATCTTCCTACATCGAAAACATGCATGAGAAACTCAGAAGATGGTACACCGTGTGATTTTGAAAGGTTTCTAAAACACACCCCATTTCTCATCTCCTTGTGCTCGGTTTCGCCTTTCCAGCTACTTTACTAGCAATCAACTTACTTGGAGAATCAGCACCTTTAACCTCCTGTTCCCTACAGGTTGCAATTTGTCCTGAGGATGAACGGGAAGAGGGGCAACCAATGACAGACTAGATCTAGGTGTTGGGACAGGCACAGGTCACTCTATTTTTCCATCAGGAAGAAGAATTAACCACAGGCTCAGCCTGCCGCCCAGAAGCAGAATAGGGCCTGAGGCAATCCCGTGCTTTTGCAGCCAGCTCCCAAAAAAGCGAGTTGAAAAATGGAGCTCAGGGACACTGCAATTCACAAACCCGCAGAGTTATAAATGATAACTCTCATCCACAGATATATTGAGGGAAGGCAACGAAGAGGATTTGAAAGCAAGGCAGAATTGCAGGAAACAGATTTCAGGAGGTAGATTCGAATCGCCTGTAAAGCACATGAAAAGCGGCAAAACGTCGACAATGACGCCCTTGGCCAAAAAGGGCGTATGCGTTTTTTCCTGAATATATTCAGGAAAAAACGCATACGCCCTTTTTGGCCAACCAAGCAACCTGAAAAGGCAAATCAGTGCTACAAAGAAGTCTCGCTTCCCATCGGTCAAAAGGGCCATGCTGCAAAAAGTGTCAAAACCAGAAATGCAGGACAGGCCATGGAGAAATGGCAGCCTTGCTACGCTGATGGGCGGGATGTTAATTGCCAACAGCCACTCTGGAGAAGTGTACGGTGTGTCCTGAAACATCGAAAAAACACAGCTTAGGGAGCATAGGGCACGTCCACTCATGGGCGTAATAATTGGGAAAACTAAAAATCAGCAAGACACAGGCACCCCAAAGTTTAGGGCTGCTCTGTTGACAAGAACCTCCACTTCATGACAACTTAAATATCCCAGGAAAGAGAAAAATGGATAAAGAAGTTGTGGTCCTTATGTACAATGGAATATCACTCAGACATGAAATCAATGTCATAAGGCTAGTAGAAGCAAGATGAGTGGACTTAGGTACGACGATTCTAAGTGAAATAAGTCACACAGAAAAAGACACTTATCATAAGCTATCACTTATAGAGGGAATGTAAAAACCGCTACACTTGAACTGAATTACAAAACAGAACAGAGTCACACGTTTAGAAAACACACTATGGCTGCTTAACGGGAAAGGTGAGGTGGGGTGATGCATAAAACAAGGGTTTCAAATTCGCTCAGATACCGTTCCATACACCCAATATGTAATAGACAAGACCTACTCCTTGCTCAGTGAACTGGACTCAACACCCCCTATTCACCGCACAAGAATATATGTGACTAGTAAGAATCTTAAAACCTATGTATTGATATCTGTCTGGAAGTGAGTCAAGTGGGTGTAAAGCCGCATAAACACAGCCGTGAAAAGCAGCTAAACTCCATTATAAAACTAAATTACTTTTAAAAACCCGTAAAACAAAGACAGTGAAAGAGAGAGAAATTCTTACAAAATTCGTTCAGAGGCTGTGATGCAACCTGGATTGACCATATCTACACGCACAGCTGGTTGAGACATAAGGGTGGACACTCTTGGGGCTGAAAGTTTGGGTTAGGTTGGGTGAGCAAACGCAGACCCTTTAAAGTAATACTGCGTGGTACCCATCCCATGGGTCCCAAATCTCCAGGTTCAAGGGCATCTTCCTACATCGAAAACATGCATGAGAAACTCAGAAGATGGTACACCGTGTGATTTTGAAAGGTTTCTAAAACACACCCCATTTCTCATCTCCTTGTGCTCGGGTTCACCTTTCCAGCTACTTTACTAGCAATCAACTTACTTGGAGAATCAGCACCTTTAACCTCCTGTTCCCTACAGGTTGCAATTTGTCCTGAGGATGAACGGGAAGAGGGGCAACCAATGAGAGACTAGATCTAGGTGTTGGGACAGGCACAGTTCACTCTATTTTCCCATCAGGAAGAAGAATTAACCACAGGCTCAGCCTGCCGCCCAGAAGCAGAATAGGGCCTGAGGCAATCCCGCGCTTTTGCGGCCAGCTCCCAAAAAAGCGAGTTGAAAAATGGAGCTCAGGGACACTGCAATTCACAAACCCGCAGATTTATAAATGATAACTCTCATCCACAGATATATTGAGGGAAGGCAACGAAGAGGATTTGAAAGCAAGGCAGAATTGCAGGAAACAGATTTCAGGAGGTAGATTCGAATCGCCTGTAAAGCACATGAAAAGCGGCAAAACGTCGACAATGATGCCCTTGGCCAAAAAGGGCGTATGCGTTTTTTCCTGAATATATTCAGGGAAAAACGCATACGCCCTTTTTGGCCAACCAAGCAACCTGGAAAGGCAAATCAGCGCTACAAGGAAGTCTCGCTTCCCATCGGTCAAAAGGGCCATGCTGCAAAAAGTGTCAAAACCAGAAATGCAGGACAGGCCATGGAGAAATGGCAGCCTTGCTACGCTGATGGGCGGGATGTAAGTTGCCAACAGCCACTCTGGAGAAGTGTACGGTGTGTCCTGAAACATCGAAAAAACACAGCTTAGGGAGCATAGGGCACGTCCACTCATGGGCGTATAAATTGGGAAAACTAAAAATCAGCAAGACACAGGCACCCCAAAGTTTAGGGCTGCTCTGTTGACAAGAACCTCCACTTCATGACACCTTAAATATCCCAGGAAAGAGAAAAATGGATAAAGAAATTGTGGTCCTTATGTACAATGGAATATCACTCAGGCATGAAATCAATGTCATAAGGCTAGTAGAAGCAAGATGAGTGGACTTAGGTACGACGATTCTAAGTGAAATAAGTCACACAGAAAAAGACACTTATCATAAGCTATCACTTATAGAGGGAATGTAAAAACCGCTACACTTGAACTGAATTACAAAACAGAACAGAGTCACACGTTTAGAAAACACACTATGGCTGCTTAACGGGAAAGGTGAGGTGGGGTGATGCATAAAACAAGGGTTTCAAATTCGCTCAGATACCGTTCCATACACCCAATATGTAATAGACAAGACCTACTCCTTGCTCAGTGAACTGGACTCAACACCCCCTATTCACCGCACAAGAATATATGTGACTAGTAACAATCTTAAAACCTATGTATTGATATCTGTCTGGTAGTGAGTCAAGTGGGTGTAAAGCCGCATAAACACAGCCGTGAAAAGCAGCTAAACCCCATTATAAAAATAAATTACTTTTAAAAACCCGTAAAACAAAGACAGTGAAAGAGAGAGAAATTCTTACAAAATTCGATCAGGGGCTGAGATGCAACCTGGATTGACCATATCTAGACCCACAGCTGGATGAGACATAAGGGTGGACACTCTTGGGGCTGAGAGGTTGGGTGAGCAAACGCAGACCCTTTAAAGTAATACTGCGTGGATCCCATCCCATGGGTCCCAAATCTCCAGGTTCAAGGGCATCTTCCTACATCGAAAACATGCATGAGAAACTCAGAAGATGGTACACCGTGTGATTTTGAAAGGTTTCTAAAACACACCCCATTTCTCATCTCCTTGTGCTCGGTTTCGCCTTTCCAGCTACTTTACTAGCAATCAACTTACTTGGAGAATCAGCACCTTTAACCTCCTGTTCCCTACAGGTTGCAATTTTTCCTGAGGATGAACGGGAAGAGGGGCAACCAATGACAGACTAGATCTAGGTGTTGGGACAGGCACAGGTCACTCTATTTTTCCATCAGGAAGAAGAATTAACCACAGGCTCAGCCTGCCGCCCAGAAGCAGAATAGGGCCTGAGGCAATCCCGTGCTTTTGCAGCCAGCTCCCAAAAAAGCGAGTTGAAAAATGGAGCTCAGGGACACTGCAATTCACAAACCCGCAGAGTTATAAATGATAACTCTCATCCACAGATATATTGAGGGAAGGCAACGAAGAGGATTTGAAAGCAAGGCAGAATTGCAGGAAACAGATTTCAGGAGGTAGATTCGAATCGCCTGTAAAGCACATGAAAAGCGGCAAAACGTCGACAATGACGCCCTTGGCCAAAAAGGGCGTATGCGTTTTTTCCTGAATATATTCAGGAAAAAACGCATACGCCCTTTTTGGCCAACCAAGCAACCTGAAAAGGCAAATCAGTGCTACAAAGAAGTCTCGCTTCCCATCGGTCAAAAGGGCCATGCTGCAAAAAGTGTCAAAACCAGAAATGCAGGACAGGCCATGGAGAAATGGCAGCCTTGCTACGCTGATGGGCGGGATGTTAATTGCCAACAGCCACTCTGGAGAAGTGTACGGTGTGTCCTGAAACATCGAAAAAACACAGCTTAGGGAGCATAGGGCACGTCCACTCATGGGCGTAATAATTGGGAAAACTAAAAATCAGCAAGACACAGGCACCCCAAAGTTTAGGGCTGCTCTGTTGACAAGAACCTCCACTTCATGACAACTTAAATATCCCAGGAAAGAGAAAAATGGATAAAGAAGTTGTGGTCCTTATGTACAATGGAATATCACTCAGACATGAAATCAATGTCATAAGGCTAGTAGAAGCAAGATGAGTGGACTTAGGTACGACGATTCTAAGTGAAATAAGTCACACAGAAAAAGACACTTATCATAAGCTATCACTTATAGAGGGAATGTAAAAACCGCTACACTTGAACTGAATTACAAAACAGAACAGAGTCACACGTTTAGAAAACACACTATGGCTGCTTAACGGGAAAGGTGAGGTGGGGTGATGCATAAAACAAGGGTTTCAAATTCGCTCAGATACCGTTCCATACACCCAATATGTAATAGACAAGACCTACTCCTTGCTCAGTGAACTGGACTCAACACCCCCTATTCACCGCACAAGAATATATGTGACTAGTAAGAATCTTAAAACCTATGTATTGATATCTGTCTGGAAGTGAGTCAAGTGGGTGTAAAGCCGCATAAACACAGCCGTGAAAAGCAGCTAAACTCCATTATAAAACTAAATTACTTTTAAAAACCCGTAAAACAAAGACAGTGAAAGAGAGAGAAATTCTTACAAAATTCGTTCAGAGGCTGTGATGCAACCTGGATTGACCATATCTACACGCACAGCTGGTTGAGACATAAGGGTGGACACTCTTGGGGCTGAAAGTTTGGGTTAGGTTGGGTGAGCAAACGCAGACCCTTTAAAGTAATACTGCGTGGTACCCATCCCATGGGTCCCAAATCTCCAGGTTCAAGGGCATCTTCCTACATCGAAAACATGCATGAGAAACTCAGAAGATGGTACACCGTGTGATTTTGAAAGGTTTCTAAAACACACCCCATTTCTCATCTCCTTGTGCTCGGGTTCACCTTTCCAGCTACTTTACTAGCAATCAACTTACTTGGAGAATCAGCACCTTTAACCTCCTGTTCCCTACAGGTTGCAATTTGTCCTCAGGATGAACGGGAAGAGGGGCAACCAATGAGAGACTAGATCTAGGTGTTGGGACAGGCACAGTTCACTCTATTTTCCCATCAGGAAGAAGAATTAACCACAGGCTCAGCCTGCCGCCCAGAAGCAGAATAGGGCCTGAGGCAATCCCGCGCTTTTGCGGCCAGCTCCCAAAAAAGCGAGTTGAAAAATGGAGCTCAGGGACACTGCAATTCACAAACCCGCAGATTTATAAATGATAACTCTCATCCACAGATATATTGAGGGAAGGCAACGAAGAGGATTTGAAAGCAAGGCAGAATTGCAGGAAACAGATTTCAGGAGGTAGATTCGAATCGCCTGTAAAGCACATGAAAAGCGGCAAAACGTCGACAATGATGCCCTTGGCCAAAAAGGGCGTATGCGTTTTTTCCTGAATATATTCAGGGAAAAACGCATACGCCCTTTTTGGCCAACCAAGCAACCTGGAAAGGCAAATCAGCGCTACAAGGAAGTCTCGCTTCCCATCGGTCAAAAGGGCCATGCTGCAAAAAGTGTCAAAACCAGAAATGCAGGACAGGCCATGGAGAAATGGCAGCCTTGCTACGCTGATGGGCGGGATGTAAGTTGCCAACAGCCACTCTGGAGAAGTGTACGGTGTGTCCTGAAACATCGAAAAAACACAGCTTAGGGAGCATAGGGCACGTCCACTCATGGGCGTATAAATTGGGAAAACTAAAAATCAGCAAGACACAGGCACCCCAAAGTTTAGGGCTGCTCTGTTGACAAGAACCTCCACTTCATGACACCTTAAATATCCCAGGAAAGAGAAAAATGGATAAAGAAGTTGTGGTCCTTATGTACAATGGAATATCACTCAGGCATGAAATCAATGTCATAAGGCTAGTAGAAGCAAGATGAGTGGACTTAGGTACGACGATTCTAAGTGAAATAAGTCACACAGAAAAAGACACTTATCATAAGCTATCACTTATAGAGGGAATGTAAAAACCGCTACAATTGAACTGAATTACAAAACAGAACAGAGTCACACGTTTAGAAAACACACTATGGCTGCTTAACGGGAAAGGTGAGGTGGGGTGATGCATAAAACAAGGGTTTCAAATTCGCTCAGATACCGTTCCATACACCCAATATGTAATAGACAAGACCTACTCCTTGCTCAGTGAACTGGACTCAACACCCCCTATTCACCGCACAAGAATATATGTGACTAGTAAGAATCTTAAAACCTATGTATTGATATCTGTCTGGTAGTGAGTCAAGTGGGTGTAAAGCCGCATAAACACAGCCGTGAAAAGCAGCTAAACTCCATTATAAAACTAAATTACTTTTAAAAACCCGTAAAACAAAGACAGTGAAAGAGAGAGAAATTCTTACAAAATTCGTTCAGAGGCTGTGATGCAACCTGGATTGACCATATCTACACGCACAGCTGGTTGAGACATAAGGGTGGACACTCTTGGGGCTGAAAGTTTGGGTTAGGTTGGGTGAGCAAACGCAGACCCTTTAAAGTAATACTAAGTGGTACCCATCCCATGGGTCCCAAATCTCCAGGTTCAAGGGCATCTTCCTACATCGAAAACATGCATGAGAAACTCAGAAGATGGTACACCGTGTGATTTTGAAAGGTTTCTAAAACACACCCCATTTCTCATCTCCTTGTGCTCGGGTTCACCTTTCCAGCTACTTTACTAGCAATCAACTTACTTGGAGAATCAGCACCTTTAACCTCCTGTTCCCTACAGGTTGCAATTTGTCCTCAGGATGAACGGGAAGAGGGGCAACCAATGAGAGACTAGATCTAGGTGTTGGGACAGGCACAGTTCACTCTATTTTCCCATCAGGAAGAAGAATTAACCACAGGCTCAGCCTGCCGCCCAGAAGCAGAATAGGGCCTGAGGCAATCCCGCGCTTTTGCGGCCAGCTCCCAAAAAAGCGAGTTGAAAAATGGAGCTCAGGGACACTGCAATTCACAAACCCGCAGATTTATAAATGATAACTCTCATCCACAGATATATTGAGGGAAGGCAACGAAGAGGATTTGAAAGCAAGGCAGAATTGCAGGAAACAGATTTCAGGAGGTAGATTCGAATCGCCTGTAAAGCACATGAAAAGCGGCAAAACGTCGACAATGATGCCCTTGGCCAAAAAGGGCGTATGCGTTTTTTCCTGAATATATTCAGGGAAAAACGCATACGCCCTTTTTGGCCAACCAAGCAACCTGGAAAGGCAAATCAGCGCTACAAGGAAGTCTCGCTTCCCATCGGTCAAAAGGGCCATGCTGCAAAAAGTGTCAAAACCAGAAATGCAGGACAGGCCATGGAGAAATGGCAGCCTTGCTACGCTGATGGGCGGGATGTAAGTTGCCAACAGCCACTCTGGAGAAGTGTACGGTGTGTCCTGAAACATCGAAAAAACACAGCTTAGGGAGCATAGGGCACGTCCACTCATGGGCGTATAAATTGGGAAAACTAAAAATCAGCAAGACACAGGCACCCCAAAGTTTAGGGCTGCTCTGTTGACAAGAACCTCCACTTCATGACACCTTAAATATCCCAGGAAAGAGAAAAATGGATAAAGAAGTTGTGGTCCTTATGTACAATGGAATATCACTCAGACATGAAATCAATGTCATAAGGCTAGTAGAAGCAAGATGAGTGGACTTAGGTACGACGATTCTAAGTGAAATAAGTCACACAGAAAAAGACACTTATCATAAGCTATCACTTATAGAGGGAATGTAAAAACCGCTACAATTGAACTGAATTACAAAACAGAACAGAGTCACACGTTTAGAAAACACACTATGGCTGCTTAACGGGAAAGGTGAGGTGGGGTGATGCATAAAACAAGGGTTTCAAATTCGCTCAGATACCGTTCCATACACCCAATATGTAATAGACAAGACCTACTCCTTGCTCAGTGAACTGGACTCAACACCCCCTATTCACCGCACAAGAATATATGTGACTAGTAAGAATCTTAAAACCTATGTATTGATATCTGTCTGGAAGTGAGTCAAGTGGGTGTAAAGCCGCATAAACACAGCCGTGAAAAGCAGCTAAACTCCATTATAAAACTAAATTACTTTTAAAAACCCGTAAAACAAAGACAGTGAAAGAGAGAGAAATTCTTACAAAATTCGTTCAGAGGCTGTGATGCAACCTGGATTGACCATATCTACACGCACAGCTGGTTGAGACATAAGGGTGGACACTCTTGGGGCTGAAAGTTTGGGTTAGGTTGGGAGAGCAAACGCAGACCCTTTAAAGTAATACTAAGTGGTACCCATCCCATGGGTCCCAAATCTCCAGGTTCAAGGGCATCTTCCTACATCGAAAACATGCATGAGAAACTCAGAAGATGGTACACCGTGTGATTTTGAAAGGTTTCTAAAACACACCCCATTTCTCATCTCCTTGTGCTCGGGTTCGCCTTTCCAGCTACTTTACTAGCAATCAACTTACTTGGAGAATCAGCACCTTTAACCTCCTGTTCCCTACAGGTTGCAATTTGTCCTCAGGATGAACGGGAAGAGGGGCAACCAATGAGAGACTAGATCTAGGTGTTGGGACAGGCACAGGCCACTCTATTTTCCCATCAGGAAGAAGAATTAACCACAGGCTCAGCCTGGCGCCCAGAAGCAGAATAGGGCCTGAGGCAATCCCGCGCTTTTGCGGCCTGCTCCCAAAAAAGCGAGTTGAAAAATTGAGCTCAGGGACACTGCAATTCACAAACCCGCAGATTTATAAATGATAACTCTCATCCACAGATATATTGAGGGAAGGCAACGAAGAGGATTTGAAAGCAAGGCAGAATTGCAGGAAACAGATTTCAGGAGGTAGATTCGAATCGCCTGTAAAGCACATGAAAAGCGGCAAAACGTCGACAATGATGCCCTTGGCCAAAAAGGGCGTATGCGTTTTTTCCTGAATATATTCAGGGAAAAACGCATACGCCCTTTTTGGCCAACCAAGCAACCTGGAAAGGCAAATCAGCGCTACAAGGAAGTCTCGCTTCCCATCGGTCAAAAGGGCCATGCTGCAAAAAGTGTCAAAACCAGAAATGCAGGACAGGCCATGGAGAAATGGCAGCCTTGCTACGCTGATGGGCGGGATGTAAGTTGCCAACAGCCACTCTGGAGAAGTGTACGGTGTGTCCTGAAACATCGAAAAAACACAGCTTAGGGAGCATAGGGCACGTCCACTCATGGGCGTATAAATTGGGAAAACTAAAAATCAGCAAGACACAGGCACCCCAAAGTTTAGGGCTGCTCTGTTGACAAGAACCTCCACTTCATGACACCTTAAATATCCCAGGAAAGAGAAAAATGGATAAAGAAGTTGTGGTCCTTATGTACAATGGAATATCACTCAGACATGAAATCAATGTCATAAGGCTAGTAGAAGCAAGATGAGTGGACTTAGGTACGACGATTCTAAGTGAAATAAGTCACACAGAAAAAGACACTTATCATAAGCTATCACTTATAGAGGGAATGTAAAAACCGCTACAATTGAACTGAATTACAAAACAGAACAGAGTCACACGTTTAGAAAACACACTATGGCTGCTTAACGGGAAAGGTGAGGTGGGGTGATGCATAAAACAAGGGTTTCAAATTCGCTCAGATACCGTTCCATACACCCAATATGTAATAGACAAGACCTACTCCTTGCTCAGTGAACTGGACTCAACACCCCCTATTCACCGCACAAGAATATATGTGACTAGTAAGAATCTTAAAACCTATGTATTGATATCTGTCTGGAAGTGAGTCAAGTGGGTGTAAAGCCGCATAAACACAGCCGTGAAAAGCAGCTAAACTCCATTATAAAACTAAATTACTTTTAAAAACCCGTAAAACAAAGACAGTGAAAGAGAGAGAAATTCTTACAAAATTCGTTCAGAGGCTGTGATGCAACCTGGATTGACCATATCTACACGCACAGCTGGTTGAGACATAAGGGTGGACACTCTTGGGGCTGAAAGTTTGGGTTAGGTTGGGAGAGCAAACGCAGACCCTTTAAAGTAATACTAAGTGGTACCCATCCCATGGGTCCCAAATCTCCAGGTTCAAGGGCATCTTCCTACATCGAAAACATGCATGAGAAACTCAGAAGATGGTACACCGTGTGATTTTGAAAGGTTTCTAAAACACACCCCATTTCTCATCTCCTTGTGCTCGGGTTCGCCTTTCCAGCTACTTTACTAGCAATCAACTTACTTGGAGAATCAGCACCTTTAACCTCCTATTCCCTACAGGTTGCAATTTGTCCTCAGGATGAACGGGAAGAGAGGCAACCAATGAGAGACTAGATCTAGGTGTTGGGACAGGCACAGGCCACTCTATTTTCCCATCAGGAAGAAGAATTAACCACAGGCTCAGCCTGGCGCCCAGAAGCAGAATAGGGCCTGAGGCAATCCCGCGCTTTTGCGGCCTGCTCCCAAAAAAGCGAGTTGAAAAATGGAGCTCAGGGACACTGCAATTCACAAACCCGCAGAGTTATAAATGATAACTCTCCTCCACAGATATATTGAGGGAAGGCAACGAAGAGGATTTGAAAGCAAGGCAGAATTGCAGGAAACAGATTTCAGGAGGTACATTCGAATCGCCTGTAAAGCACATGAAAATCGGCAAAACGTCGACAATGATGCCCTTGGCCAAAAAGGGCGTATGCGTTTTTTCCTGAATATATTCAGGAAAAAACGCATACGCCCTTTTTGGCCAACCAAGCAACCTGGAAAGGCAAATCAGCGCTACAAAGAAGTCTCGCTTCCCATCGGTCAAAAGGGCCATGCTGCAAAAAGTGTCAAAACCAGAAATGCAGGACAGGCCATGGAGAAATGGCAGCCTTGCTACGCTGATGGGCGGGATGTAAGTTGCCAACAGCCACTCTGGAGAAGTGTACGGTGTGTCCTGAAACATCGAAAAAACACAGCTTAGGGAGCATAGGGCACGTCCACTCATGGGCGTATAAATTGGGAAAACTAAAAATCAGCAAGACACAGGCAACCCAAGGTTTAGGGCTGCTCTGTTGACAAGAACCTCCACTTCATGACACCTTAAATATCCCAGGAAAGAGAAAAATGGATAAAGAAGTTGTGGTCCTTATGTACAATGGAATATCACTCAGACATGAAATCAATGTCATAAGGCTAGTAGAAGCAAGATGAGTGGACTTAGGTACGATGATTCTAAGTGAAATAAGTCACACAGAAAAAGACACTTATCATAAGCTATCACTTATAGAGGGAATGTAAAAACCGCTACACTTGAACTGAATTACAGAACTGAACAGAATCACACGTTTAGAAAGCACACTATGGCTGCTTAACGGGAAAGGTGAGGTGGGGTGATGCATAAAACAAGGGGTTCAAATTCGCTCAGATACCGTTCCATACACCCAATATGTAATAGACAAGACCTACTCCTTGCTCAGTGAACTGGACTCAACACCCCCTATTCACCGCACAAGAATATATGTGACTAGTAACAATCTTAAAACCTATGTATTGATATCTGTGTGGAAGTGAGTCAAGTGGGTGTAAATCCGCATAAACACAGCCGTGAAAAGCAGCTAAACCCCATTATAAAATTAATTACTTTTAAAAACCCATAAAACAAAGACAGTGAAAGAGAGAGAAATTCTTACAATATTCGTTCACAGGCTGTGATGCAACCTGGATTGACCATATCTACACGCACAGCTGGATGAGACATAAGGGTGGACATTCTTGGGGCTGAAAGGTTGGGTTAGGTTGGGTGAGCAAACGCAGACCCTTTAAAGTAATACTGCGTGGTACCCATCCCATGGGTCCCAAGTCTCCAGGTTCAAGGGCATCTTCCTACATCGAAAACATGCATGAGAAACTCAGAAGATGGTACACCGTGTGATTTTGAAAGGTTTCTAAAACGCACCTCATTTCTCATCTCCTTGTGCTCGGGTTCGCCATTCCAGCTACTTTACTAGCAATCTCCCTACTTGGAGAATCAGCACCTTTAACCTCCTGTTCCCTACAGGTTGCAATTTGTCCTGAGGATGAACGGGAAGAGGGGCAACCAATGAGAGACTAGATCTAGCTGTTGGGACAGGCACAGGTCACTCTATTTTCCCATCAGGAAGAAGAATTAACCACAGGCTCAGCCTGCTGCCAGGAACCAGAATAGGGCCTGAGGCAATCCCGTGCTATTGCGGCCAGCTCTCAAAAAAGACAGTTGAAAAATGGAGCTCAGGGACACTGCAATTCACAAACCCGCAGAGTTATAAGTGATAACTCTCATCCACAGATATATTGAGGGAAGGCAACGAAGAGGATTTGAAAGCAAGGCAGAATTGCAGGAAACAGATTTCAGGAGGTAGATTCGAATCGCCTTTAAGGCACATGAAAAGCGGCAAAACGTCGACAATGATGCCCTTGGCCAAAAAGGGCGTATGCGTTTTTTCCTGAATATATTCAGGAAAAAACGCATATGCCCTTTTTGGCCAACCAAGCAACCTGGAAAGGCAAATCAGCGCTACAAAGAAGTCTCGCTTGCCATCGGCCAAAAGGGTCATGCTGCAAAAAGTGTCAAAACCAGAAATGCAGGACAGGCCATGGAGAAATGGCAGCCTTGCTACGCTGATGGGCGGGATGTAAATTGCCAACAGCCACTCTGGAGAAGTGTACAGTGTGTCCTGAAACATCGAAAAAACACAGCTTAGGGAGCATAGGGCACGTCCACTCATGGGCGTATAAATTGGGAAAACTAAAAATGAGCAAGACACAGGCACCCCAAAGTTTGGGGCTGCTCTGTTGACAAGAACCTCCACTTCATGACACCTTAAATATCCCAGGAAAGAGAAAAATGGATAAAAAAGTTGTGGTCCTTATGTACAATGGAATATCACTCAGACATGAAATCAATGTCATAAGGCTAGTAGAAGCAAGATGAGTGGACTTAGGTACGACGATTCTAAGTGAAATAAGTCACACAGAAAAAGACACTTATCATAAGCTATCACTTATAGAGGGAATGTAAAAACCGCTACACTTGAACTGAATTACAAAACAGAACAGAGTCACACGTTTAGAAAACACACTATGGCTGCTTAACGGGACAGGTGAGGTGGGGTGATGCATAAAACAAGGGGTTCAAATTCGCTCAGATACCGTTCCATACACCCAATATGTAATACACAAGACCTACTCCTTGCTCAGTGAACTGGACTCAACACCCCCTATTCACCGCACAAGAATATATATGACTAGTAACAATCTTAAAACCTATGTATTGATATCTGTCTGGAAGTGAGTCAAGTGGGTGTAAATCCGCATAAACACAGCCGTGAAAAGCAGCTAAACCCCATTATAAAAATAAATTACTTTTAAAAACCCGTAAAACAAAGACAGTGAAAGAGAGAGAAATTCTTACAAAATTCGATCAGGGGCTGAGATGCAACCTGGATTGACCATATCTAGACCCACAGCTGGATGAGACATAAGGGTGGACACTCTTGGGGCTGAGAGGTTGGGTGAGCAAACGCAGACCCTTTAAAGTAATACTGCGTGGAACCCATCCCATGGGTCCCAAATCTCCAGGTTCAAGGGCATCTTCCTACATCGAAAACATGCATGAGAAACTCAGAAGATGGTACACCGTGTGATTTTGAAAGGTTTCTAAAACACACCCCATTTCTCATCTCCTTGTGCTCGGGTTCGCCTTTCCAGCTACTTTACTAGCAATCAACTTACTTGGAGAATCAGCACCTTTAACCTCCTGTTCACTACAGGTTGCAATTGGTCCTGAGGATGAACGGGAAGAGGGGCAACCAATGACAGACTAGATCTAGGTGTTGGGACAGGCACAGGTCACTCTATTTTTCCATCAGGAAGAAGAATTAACCACAGGCTCAGCCTGCCGCCAAGAAGCAGAATAGGGCCTGAGGCAATCCCGTGCTTTTGCAGCCAGCTCCCAAAAAAGCGAGTTGAAAAATGGAGCTCAGGGACACTGCAATTCACAAACCCGCAGAGTTATAAATGATAACTCTCATCCACAGATATATTGAGGGAAGGCAACGAAGAGGATTTGAAAGCAAGGCAGAATTGCAGGAAACAGATTTCAGGAGGTAGATTCGAATCGCCTGTAAAGCACATGAAAAGCGGCAAAACGTCGACAATGACGCCCTTGGCCAAAAAGGGCGTATGCGTTTTTTCCTGAATATATTCAGGAAAAAACGCATACGCCCTTTTTGGCCAACCAAGCAACCTGAAAAGGCAAATCAGTGCTACAAAGAAGTCTCGCTTCCCATCGGTCAAAAGGGCCATGCTGCAAAAAGTGTCAAAACCAGAAATGCAGGACAGGCCATGGAGAAATGGCAGCCTTGCTACGCTGATGGGCGGGATGTTAATTGCCAACAGCCACTCTGGAGAAGTGTACGCTGTGTCCTGAAACATCGAAAAAACACAGCTTAGGGAGCATAGGGCACGTCCACTCATGGGCGTAATAATTGGGAAAACTAAAAATCAGCAAGACACAGGCACCCCAAAGTTTAGGGCTGCTCTGTTGACAAGAACCTCCACTTCATGACAACTTAAATATCCCAGGAAAGAGAAAAATGGATAAAGAAGTTGTGGTCCTTATGTACAATGGAATATCACTCAGACATGAAATCAATGTCATAAGGCTAGTAGAAGCAAGATGAGTGGACTTAGGTACGACGATTCTAAGTGAAATAAGTCACACAGAAAAAGACACTTATCATAAGCTATCACTTATAGAGGGAATGTAAAAACCGCTACACTTGAACTGAATTACAAAACAGAACAGAGTCACACGTTTAGAAAACACACTATGGCTGCTTAACGGGAAAGGTGAGGTGGGGTGATGCATAAAACAAGGGTTTCAAATTCGCTCAGATACCGTTCCATACACCCAATATGTAATAGACAAGACCTACTCCTTGCTCAGTGAACTGGACTCAACACCCCCTATTCACCGCACAAGAATATATGTGACTAGTAAGAATCTTAAAACCTATGTATTGATATCTGTCTGGAAGTGAGTCAAGTGGGTGTAAAGCCGCATAAACACAGCCGTGAAAAGCAGCTAAACTCCATTATAAAACTAAATTACTTTTAAAAACCCGTAAAACAAAGACAGTGAAAGAGAGAGAAATTCTTACAAAATTCGTTCAGAGGCTGTGATGCAACCTGGATTGACCATATCTACACGCACAGCTGGTTGAGACATAAGGGTGGACACTCTTGGGGCTGAAAGTTTGGGTTAGGTTGGGTGAGCAAACGCAGACCCTTTAAAGTAATACTGCGTGGTACCCATCCCATGGGTCCCAAATCTCCAGGTTCAAGGGCATCTTCCTACATCGAAAACATGCATGAGAAACTCAGAAGATGGTACACCGTGTGATTTTGAAAGGTTTCTAAAACACACCCCATTTCTCATCTCCTTGTGCTCGGGTTCACCTTTCCAGCTACTTTACTAGCAATCAACTTACTTGGAGAATCAGCACCTTTAACCTCCTGTTCCCTACAGGTTGCAATTTGTCCTCAGGATGAACGGGAAGAGGGGCAACCAATGAGAGACTAGATCTAGGTGTTGGGACAGGCACAGTTCACTCTATTTTCCCATCAGGAAGAAGAATTAACCACAGGCTCAGCCTGCCGCCCAGAAGCAGAATAGGGCCTGAGGCAATCCCGCGCTTTTGCGGCCAGCTCCCAAAAAAGCGAGTTGAAAAATGGAGCTCAGGGACACTGCAATTCACAAACCCGCAGATTTATAAATGATAACTCTCATCCACAGATATATTGAGGGAAGGCAACGAAGAGGATTTGAAAGCAAGGCAGAATTGCAGGAAACAGATTTCAGGAGGTAGATTCGAATCGCCTGTAAAGCACATGAAAAGCGGCAAAACGTCGACAATGATGCCCTTGGCCAAAAAGGGCGTATGCGTTTTTTCCTGAATATATTCAGGGAAAAACGCATACGCCCTTTTTGGCCAACCAAGCAACCTGGAAAGGCAAATCAGCGCTACAAGGAAGTCTCGCTTCCCATCGGTCAAAAGGGCCATGCTGCAAAAAGTGTCAAAACCAGAAATGCAGGACAGGCCATGGAGAAATGGCAGCCTTGCTACGCTGATGGGCGGGATGTAAGTTGCCAACAGCCACTCTGGAGAAGTGTACGGTGTGTCCTGAAACATCGAAAAAACACAGCTTAGGGAGCATAGGGCACGTCCACTCATGGGCGTATAAATTGGGAAAACTAAAAATCAGCAAGACACAGGCACCCCAAAGTTTAGGGCTGCTCTGTTGACAAGAACCTCCACTTCATGACACCTTAAATATCCCAGGAAAGAGAAAAATGGATAAAGAAGTTGTGGTCCTTATGTACAATGGAATATCACTCAGGCATGAAATCAATGTCATAAGGCTAGTAGAAGCAAGATGAGTGGACTTAGGTACGACGATTCTAAGTGAAATAAGTCACACAGAAAAAGACACTTATCATAAGCTATCACTTATAGAGGGAATGTAAAAACCGCTACACTTGAACTGAATTACAAAACAGAACAGAGTCACACGTTTAGAAAACACACTATGGCTGCTTAACGGGAAAGGTGAGGTGGGGTGATGCATAAAACAAGGGTTTCAAATTCGCTCAGATACCGTTCCATACACCCAATATGTAATAGACAAGACCTACTCCTTGCTCAGTGAACTGGACTCAACACCCCCTATTCACCGCACAAGAATATATGTGACTAGTAAGAATCTTAAAACCTATGTATTGATATCTGTCTGGTAGTGAGTCAAGTGGGTGTAAAGCCGCATAAACACAGCCGTGAAAAGCAGCTAAACTCCATTATAAAACTAAATTACTTTTAAAAACCCGTAAAACAAAGACAGTGAAAGAGAGAGAAATTCTTACAAAATTCGTTCAGAGGCTGTGATGCAACCTGGATTGACCATATCTACACGCACAGCTGGTTGAGACATAAGGGTGGACACTCTTGGGGCTGAAAGTTTGGGTTAGGTTGGGTGAGCAAACGCAGACCCTTTAAAGTAATACTAAGTGGTACCCATCCCATGGGTCCCAAATCTCCAGGTTCAAGGGCATCTTCCTACATCGAAAACATGCATGAGAAACTCAGAAGATGGTACACCGTGTGATTTTGAAAGGTTTCTAAAACACACCCCATTTCTCATCTCCTTGTGCTCGGGTTCACCTTTCCAGCTACTTTACTAGCAATCAACTTACTTGGAGAATCAGCACCTTTAACCTCCTGTTCCCTACAGGTTGCAATTTGTCCTCAGGATGAACGGGAAGAGGGGCAACCAATGAGAGACTAGATCTAGGTGTTGGGACAGGCACAGTTCACTCTATTTTCCCATCAGGAAGAAGAATTAACCACAGGCTCAGCCTGCCGCCCAGAAGCAGAATAGGGCCTGAGGCAATCCCGCGCTTTTGCGGCCAGCTCCCAAAAAAGCGAGTTGAAAAATGGAGCTCAGGGACACTGCAATTCACAAACCCGCAGATTTATAAATGATAACTCTCATCCACAGATATATTGAGGGAAGGCAACGAAGAGGATTTGAAAGCAAGGCAGAATTGCAGGAAACAGATTTCAGGAGGTAGATTCGAATCGCCTGTAAAGCACATGAAAAGCGGCAAAACGTCGACAATGATGCCCTTGGCCAAAAAGGGCGTATGCGTTTTTTCCTGAATATATTCAGGGAAAAACGCATACGCCCTTTTTGGCCAACCAAGCAACCTGGAAAGGCAAATCAGCGCTACAAGGAAGTCTCGCTTCCCATCGGTCAAAAGGGCCATGCTGCAAAAAGTGTCAAAACCAGAAATGCAGGACAGGCCATGGAGAAATGGCAGCCTTGCTACGCTGATGGGCGGGATGTAAGTTGCCAACAGCCACTCTGGAGAAGTGTACGGTGTGTCCTGAAACATCGAAAAAACACAGCTTAGGGAGCATAGGGCACGTCCACTCATGGGCGTATAAATTGGGAAAACTAAAAATCAGCAAGACACAGGCACCCCAAAGTTTAGGGCTGCTCTGTTGACAAGAACCTCCACTTCATGACACCTTAAATATCCCAGGAAAGAGAAAAATGGATAAAGAAGTTGTGGTCCTTATGTACAATGGAATATCACTCAGACATGAAATCAATGTCATAAGGCTAGTAGAAGCAAGATGAGTGGACTTAGGTACGACGATTCTAAGTGAAATAAGTCACACAGAAAAAGACACTTATCATAAGCTATCACTTATAGAGGGAATGTAAAAACCGCTACAATTGAACTGAATTACAAAACAGAACAGAGTCACACGTTTAGAAAACACACTATGGCTGCTTAACGGGAAAGGTGAGGTGGGGTGATGCATAAAACAAGGGTTTCAAATTCGCTCAGATACCGTTCCATACACCCAATATGTAATAGACAAGACCTACTCCTTGCTCAGTGAACTGGACTCAACACCCCCTATTCACCGCACAAGAATATATGTGACTAGTAAGAATCTTAAAACCTATGTATTGATATCTGTCTGGAAGTGAGTCAAGTGGGTGTAAAGCCGCATAAACACAGCCGTGAAAAGCAGCTAAACTCCATTATAAAACTAAATTACTTTTAAAAACCCGTAAAACAAAGACAGTGAAAGAGAGAGAAATTCTTACAAAATTCGTTCAGAGGCTGTGATGCAACCTGGATTGACCATATCTACACGCACAGCTGGTTGAGACATAAGGGTGGACACTCTTGGGGCTGAAAGTTTGGGTTAGGTTGGGAGAGCAAACGCAGACCCTTTAAAGTAATACTAAGTGGTACCCATCCCATGGGTCCCAAATCTCCAGGTTCAAGGGCATCTTCCTACATCGAAAACATGCATGAGAAACTCAGAAGATGGTACACCGTGTGATTTTGAAAGGTTTCTAAAACACACCCCATTTCTCATCTCCTTGTGCTCGGGTTCGCCTTTCCAGCTACTTTACTAGCAATCAACTTACTTGGAGAATCAGCACCTTTAACCTCCTGTTCCCTACAGGTTGCAATTTGTCCTCAGGATGAACGGGAAGAGGGGCAACCAATGAGAGACTAGATCTAGGTGTTGGGACAGGCACAGGCCACTCTATTTTCCCATCAGGAAGAAGAATTAACCACAGGCTCAGCCTGGCGCCCAGAAGCAGAATAGGGCCTGAGGCAATCCCGCGCTTTTGCGGCCTGCTCCCAAAAAAGCGAGTTGAAAAATGGAGCTCAGGGACACTGCAATTCACAAACCCGCAGAGTTATAAATGATAACTCTCCTCCACAGATATATTGAGGGAAGGCAACGAAGAGGATTTGAAAGCAAGGCAGAATTGCAGGAAACAGATTTCAGGAGGTACATTCGAATCGCCTGTAAAGCACATGAAAATCGGCAAAACGTCGACAATGATGCCCTTGGCCAAAAAGGGCGTATGCGTTTTTTCCTGAATATATTCAGGGAAAAACGCATACGCCCTTTTTGGCCAACCAAGCAACCTGGAAAGGCAAATCAGCGCTACAAAGAAGTCTCGTTTCCCATCGGTCAAAAGGGCCATGCTGCAAAAAGTGTCAAAACCAGAAATGCAGGACAGGCCATGGAGAAATGGCAGCCTTGCTACGCTGATGGGCGGGATGTAAGTTGCCAACAGCCACTCTGGAGAAGTGTACGGTGTGTCCTGAAACATCGAAAAAACACAGCTTAGGGAGCATAGGGCACGTCCACTCATGGGCGTATAAATTGGGAAAACTAAAAATCAGCAAGACACAGGCACCCCAAAGTTTAGGGCTGCTCTGTTGACAAGAACCTCCACTTCATGACACCTTAAATATCCCAGGAAAGAGAAAAATGGATAAAGAAGTTGTGGTCCTTATGTACAATGGAATATCACTCAGACATGAAATCAATGTCATAAGGCTAGTAGAAGCAAGATGAGTGGACTTAGGTACGATGATTCTAAGTGAAATAAGTCACACAGAAAAAGACACTTATCATAAGCTATCACTTATAGAGGGAATGTAAAAACCGCTACACTTGAACTGAATTACAGAACTGAACAGAATCACACGTTTAGAAAGCACACTATGGCTACTTAACGGGAAAGGTGAGGTGGGGTGATGCATAAAACAAGGGGTTCAAATTCGCTCAGATACCGTTCCATACACCCAATATGTAATAGACAAGACCTACTCCTTGCTCAGTGAACTGGACTCAACACCCCCTATTCACCGCACAAGAATATATGTGACTAGTAACAATCTTAAAACCTATGTATTGATATCTGTGTGGAAGTGAGTCAAGTGGGTGTAAATCCGCATAAACACAGCCGTGAAAAGCAGCTAAACCCCATTATAAAAATAAATTACTTTTAAAAACCCGTAAAACAAAGACAGTGAAAGAGAGAGAAATTCTTACAATATTCGTTCACAGGCTGTGATGCAACCTGGATTGACCATATCTACACGCACAGCTGGATGAGACATAAGGGTGGACATTCTTGGGGCTGAAAGGTTGGGTTAGGTTGGGTGAGCAAACGCAGACCCTTTAAAGTAATACTGCGTGGTACCCATCCCATGGGTCCCAAGTCTCCAGGTTCAAGGGCATCTTCCTACATCGAAAACATGCATGAGAAACTCAGAAGATGGTACACCGTGTGATTTTGAAAGGTTTCTAAAACGCACCTCATTTCTCATCTCCTTGTGCTCGGGTTCGCCATTCCAGCTACTTTACTAGCAATCTCCCTACTTGGAGAATCAGCACCTTTAACCTCCTGTTCCCTACAGGTTGCAATTTGTCCTGAGGATGAACGGGAAGAGGGGCAACCAATGAGAGACTAGATCTAGCTGTTGGGACAGGCACAGGTCACTCTATTTTCCCATCAGGAAGAAGAATTAACCACAGGCTCAGCCTGCTGCCAGGAACCAGAATAGGGCCTGAGGCAATCCCGTGCTTTTGCGGCCAGCTTCCAAAAAAGACAGTTGAAAAATGGAGCTCAGGGGGACTGCCATTCACAAACCTGCTGAGTTATAAATGATAACTCTCGTCCACAAATATATTGAGGGAAGGCAACGAAGAGGATTTGAAAGCAAGGCAGAATTGCAGGAAACACGTTTCAGGAGGTAGATTCGAAACGCCTTTAAAGCACATGAAAAGCGGCAAAAGGTCGACAATGATGCCCTTGGCCAAAAAGGGCGTATGCGTTTTTTCCTGAATATATTCAGGAAAAAACGCATACGCCCTTTTTGGCCAACCAAGCAACCTGGAAAGGCAAATCAGTGCTACAAAGAAGTCTCGCTTCCCATCGGTCAAAAGGGTCATGCTGCAAAAAGTGTCAAAACCAGAAATGCAGGACAGGCCATGGAGAAATGGCAGCCTTGCTACGCTGATGGGCGGGATGTTAATTGCCAACAGCCACTCTGGAGAAGTGTACGGTGTGTCCTGAAACATCGAAAAAACACAGCTTAGGGAGCATAGGGCACGTCCACTCATGGGCGTATAAATTGGGAAAATTAAAAATCAGCAAGACACAGGCACCCCAAAGTTTAGGGCTGCTCTGTTGACAAGAACCTCCACTTCATGACACCTTAAATATCCCAGGAAAGAGAAAAATGGATAAAGAAGTTGTGGACCTTATGTACAATGCAATATCACTCAGACATGAAATCAATGTCATAAGGCTAGTAGAAGCAAGATGAGTGGACTTAGGTACGACGATTCTAAGTGAAATAAGTCACACAGAAAAAGACACTTATCATAAGCTATCACCTATAGAGGGAATGTAAAAACCGCTACACTTGAACTGAATTACAGAACAGAACAGAATCACACGTTTAGAAAACACACTATGGCTGCTTAACGGGAAAGGTGAGGTGGGGTGATGCATAAAACAAGGGTTTCAAATTCGCTCAGATACCATTCCATACACCCAATATGTAATAGACAAGACCTACTCCTTGCTCAGTGAACTGGACTCAACACCCCCTATTCACCGCACAAGAATATATGTGACTAGTAACAATCTTAAAACCTATGTATTGATATCTGTGTGGAAGTGAGTCAAGTGGGTGTAAAGCCGCATAAACACAGCCGTGAAAAGCAGCTAAACCCCATTATAAAAATAAATTACTTTTAAAAACCCGTAAAACAAAGACAGTGAAAGAGAGAGAAATTCTTACAATATTCGTTCAGAGGATGTGATGCAACCTGGATTGACCATATCTACACGCACAGCTGGATGAGACATAAGGGTGGACAGTCTTGGGGCTGAAAGGTTGGGTTAGGTTGGGTGAGCAAACGCAGACCCTTTAAAGTAATACTGCGTGGTACCCATCCCATGGGTCCCAAGTCTCCAGGTTCAAGGGCATCTTCCTACATCGAAAACATGCATGAGAAACTCAGAAGATGGTACACAGTGTGATTTTGAAAGGTTTCTAAAACGCACCTCATTTCTCATCTCCTTGTGCTCGGGTTCGCCATTCCAGCTACTTTACTAGCAATCTCCCTACTTGGAGAATCAGCACCTTTAACCTCCTGTTCCCTACAGGTTGCAATTTGTCCTGAGGATGAACGGGAAGAGGGGCAACCAATGAGAGACTAGATCTAGATGTTGGGACAGGCACAGGTCACTCTATTTTCCCATCAGGAAGAAGAATTAACCACAGGCTCAGCCTGCTGCCAGGAACCAGAATAGGGCCTGAGGCAATCCCGTGCTTTTGTGGCCAGCTCTCAAAAAATACAGTTGAAAAATGCAGCTCAGGGACACTGCAATTCACAAACCCGCAGAGTTATAAGTGATAACTCTCATCCACAGATATATTGAGGGAAGTCAACGAAGAGGATTTGAAAGCAAGGCAGAATTGCAGAAAACAGATTTCAGGAGGTAGATTCGAATCGCCTTTAAGGCACATGAAAAGCGGCAAAACGTCGACAATGATGCCCTTGGCCAAAAAGGGCGTATGCGTTTTTTCCTGAATATATTCAGGAAAAAACGCATACGCCCTTTTTGGCCAACCAAGCAACCTGGAAAGGCAAATCAGCGCTACAAAGAAGTCTCGCTTCCCATGGGTCAAAAGGGCCATGCTGCAAAAAGTGTCAAAACCAGAAATGCAGGACAGGCCATGGAGAAATGGCAGCCTTGCTACGCTGATGGGCGGGATGTAAATTGCCAACAGCCACTCTGGAGAAGTGTACGGTGTGTCCTGAAACATCGAAAAAACACAGCTTAGTGAGCATAGGGCACGTCCACTCATGGGCGTATAAATTGGGAAAACTAAAAATCAGCAAGACACAGGCACCCCAAAGTTTGGGGCTGCTCTGTTGACAAGAACCTCCACTTCATGACACCTTAAATATCCCAGGAAAGAGAAAAATGGATAAAAAAGTTGTGGTCCTTATGTACAATGGAATATCACTCAGACATGAAATCAATGTCATAAGGCTAGTAGAAGCAAGATGAGTGGACTTAGGTACGACGATTCTAAGTGAAATAAGTCACACAGAAAAAGACACTTATCATAAGCTATCACTTATAGAGGGAATGTAAAAACCGCTACACTTGAACTGAATTACAAAACAGAACAGAGTCACACGTTTAGAAAACACACTATGGCTGCTTAACGGGAAATGTGAGGTGGGGTGATGCATAAAACAAGGGGTTCAAATTCGCTCAGATACCGTTCCATACACCCAATATGTAATACACAAGACCTACTCCTTGCTCAGTGAACTGGACTCAACACCCCCTATTCACCGCACAAGAATATATATGACTAGTAACAATCTTAAAACCTATGTATTGATATCTGTCTGGAAGTGAGTTAAGTGGGTGTAAATCCGCATAAACACAGCCGTGAAAAGCAGCTAAACCCCATTATAAAAATAAATTACTTTTAAAAACCCGTAAAACAAAGACAGTGAAAGAGAGAGAAATACTTACAAAATTCGATCAGGGGCTGAGATGCAACCTGGATTGACCATATCTAGACCCACAGCTGGATGAGACATAAGGGTGGACACTCTTGGGGCTGAGAGGTTGGGTGAGCAAACGCAGACCCTTTAAAGTAATACTGCGTGGTACCCATCCCATGGGTCCCAAGTCTCCAGGTTCAAGGGCATCTTCCTACATCGAAAACATGCATGAGAAACTCAGAAGATGGTACACCGTGTGATTTTGAAAGGTTTCTAAAACACACCCCATTTCTCATCTCCTTGTGCTCGGGTTCGCCTTTCCAGCTACTTTACTAGCAATCAACTTACTTGGAGAATCAGCACCTTTAACCTCCTGTTCCCTACAGGTTGCAATTTGTCCTGAGGATGAACGGGAAGAGGGGCAACCAATGAGAGACTAGATCTAGGTGTTGGGACAGGCACAGGTCACTCTAAGTTCCCATCAGGAAGAAGAATTAACCACAGGCTCAGCCTGCTGCCCAGAAGCAGAATAGGGCCTGAGGCAATCCCGCGCTTTTGCGGCCAGCTCCCAAAAAAGCGAGTTGAAAAATGGAGCTCAGGGACACTGCAATTCACAAACCCGCAGAGTTATATATGATAACTCTCATCCACAGATATATTGAGGGAAGGCAACGAAGAGGATTTGAAAGCAAGGCAGAATTGCAGGAAACAGATTTCAGGAGGTAGATTCGAATCGCCTGTAAAGCACATGAAAAGCGGCAAAACGTCGACAATGATGCCCTTGGCCAAAAAGGGCGTATGCGTTTTTTCCTGAATATATTCAGGAAAAAACGCATACGCCCTTTTTGGCCAACCAAGCAACCTGGAAAGGCAAATCAGCGCTACAAAGAAGTCTCGCTTCCCATCGGTCAAAAGGGCCATGCTGCAAAAAGTGTCAAAACTAGAAATGCAGGACAGGCCATGGAGAAATGGCAGCCTTGCTACGCTGATGGGCGGGATGTAAGTTGCCAACAGCCACTCTGGAGAAGTGTACGGTGTGTCCTGAAACATCGAAAAAACTCAGCTTAGGGAGCATAGGGCACGTCCACTCATGGGCGTATAAATTGGGAAAACTAAAAATCAGCAAGACACAGGCACCCCAAAGTTTAGGGCTGCTCTGATGACAAGAACCTCCACTTCATGACACCTTAAATATCCCAGGAAAGAGAAAAATGGATAAAGAAGTTGTGGTCCTTATGTACAATGGAATATCACTCAGACATGAAATCAATGTCATAAGGCTAGTAGAAGCAAGATGAGTGGACTTAGGTACGATGATTCTAAGTGAAATAAGTCACACAGAAAAAGACACTTATCATAAGCTATCACTTATAGAGGGAATGTAAAAACCGCTACACTTGAACTGAATTACAGAACTGAACAGAATCACACGTTTAGAAAACACACTATGGCTGCTTAACGGGAAAGGTGAGGTGGGGTGATGCATAAAACAAGGGGTTCAAATTCGCTCAGATACCGTTCCATACACCCAATATGTAATAGACAAGACCTACTCCTTGCTCAGTGAACTGGACTCAACACCCCCTATTCACCGCACAAGAATATATGTGACTAGTAACAATCTTAAAACCTATGTATTGATATCTGTCTAGAAGTGAGTCAAGTGGGTGTAAAGCCGCATAAACACAGCCATGAAAAGCAGGTAACCCCATTATAAAAATAAATTACTTTTAAAAACCCGTAAAACAAAGACAGTGAAAGAGAGAGAAATTCTTACAAAATTCGTTCAGGGGCTGTGATGCAACCTGGATTGACCATATCTAGACCCACAGCTGGATGAGACATAAGGGTGGACACTCTTGGGGCTGAGAGGTTGGGTGAGCAAACGCAGACCCTTTAAAGTAATACTGCGTGGTACCCATCCCATGGGTCCCAAGTCTCCAGGTTCAAGGGCATCTTCCTACATCGAAAACATGCATGAGAAACTCAGAAGATGGTACACCGTGTGATTTTGAAAGGTTTCTAAAACACACCCCATTTCTCATCTCCTTGTGCTCGGGTTCGCCTTTCCAGCTACTTTACTAGCAATCAACTTACTTGGAGAATCAGCACCTTTAACCTCCTGTTCCCTACAGGTTGCAATTTGTCCTGAGGATGAACGGGAAGAGGGGCAACCAATGAGAGACTAGATCTAGGTGTTGGGACAGGCACAGGTCACTCTATTTTCCCATCAGGAAGAAGAATTAACCACAGGCTCAGCCTGCCGCCCGTAAACAGAATAGGGCCTGAGGAAATCCAGTGCTTTTGCGGCCAGCTCCCAAACAAGACAGTTGAAAAATGGAGCTCAGGGGCACTGCCATTCACAAACCTGCTGAGTTATAAATGATAACTCTCGTCCACAAATATATTGAGGGAAGGCAACGAAGAGGATTTGAAAGCAAGGCAGAATTGCAGGCAACAGGTTTCAGGAGGTAGATTCGAATCGCCTTTAAAGCACATGAAGAGCGGCAAAACGTCGACAATGATGCCCTTGGCCAAAAAGGGCGTATGCGTTTTTTCCTGAATATATTCAGGAAAAAACGCATACGCCCTGTTTGGCCAACCAAGCAACCTGGAAAGGCAAATCAGTGCTACAAAGAAGTCTCGCTTCCCATCGGTCAAAAGGGTCATGCTGCAAAAAGTGTCAAAACCAGAAATGCAGGACAGGCCATGGAGAAATGGCAGCCTTGCTACGCTGATGGGCGGGATGTTAATTGCCAACAGCCACTCTGGAGAAGTGTACGGTGTGTCCTGAAACATCGAAAAAACACAGCTTAGGGAGCATAGGGCACGTCCACTCATGGGCGTATAAATTGGGAAAACTAAAAATCAGCAAGACACAGGCACCCCAAAGTTTAGGGCTGCTCTGTTGACAAGAACCTCCACTTCATGACAACTTAAATATCCCAGGAAAGAGAAAAATGGATAAAGAAGTTGTGGTCCTTATGTACAATGGAATATCACTCAGACATGAAATCAATGTCATAAGGCTAGTAGAAGCAAGATGAGTGGACTTAGGTACGACGATTCTAAGTGAAATAAGTCACACAGAAAAAGACACTTATCATAAGCTATCACTTATAGAGGGAATGTAAAACCGCTACACTTGAACTGAATTACAAAACAGAACAGAGTCACACGTTTAGAAAACACACTATGGCTGCTTAACGGGAAAGGTGAGGTGGGGTGATGCATAAAACAAGGGTTTCAAATTCGCTCAGATACCGTTCCATACACCCAATATGTAATAGACAAGACCTACTCCTTGCTCAGTGAACTGGACTCAACACCCCCTATTCACCACACAAGAATATATGTGACTAGTAAGAATCTTAAAACCTATGTATTGATATCTGTCTGGAAGTGACTCAAGTGGGTGTAAAGCCGCATAAACACAGCAGTGAAAAGCAGCTAAACCCCATTATAAAACTAAATTACTTTTAAAAACCCGTAAAACAAAGACAGTGAAAGAGAGAGAAATTCTTACAAAATTCGTTCAGAGGCTGTGATGCAACCTGGATTGACCATATCTACACGCACAGCTGGATGAGACATAAGGGTGGACACTCTTGGGGCTGAAAGGTTGGGTTAGCTTGGGTGAGCAAACGCAGACCCTTTAAAGTAATACTGCGTGGTACCCATCCCATGGGTCCCAAGTCTCCAGGTTCAAGGGCATCTTCCTACATCGAAAACATGCATGAGAAACTCAGAAGATGGTACACCGTGTGATTTTGAAAGGTTCCTAAAACGCACCTCATTTCTCATCTCCTTGTGCTTGGGTTCGCCATTCCAGCTACTTTACTAGCAATCTCCCTACTTGGAGAATCAGCACCTTTAACCTCCTGTTCCCTACAGGTTGCAATTTGTCCTGAGGATGAACGGGAAGAGGGGGAACCAATGAGAGACTAGATCTAGCTGTTGGGACAGGCACAGGTCACTCTATTTTCCCATCAGGAAGAAAAATTAACCACAGGCTCAGCCTGCTGCCAGGAACCAGAATAGGGCCTGAGGCAATCCCGTGCTTTTGCGGCCAGCTCTCAAAAAAGACAGTTGAAAAATGGAGCTCAGGGACACTGCAATTCACAAACCCGCAGAGTTATAAGTGATAACTCTCATCCACAGATATATTGAGGGAAGGCAACGAAGAGGATTTGAAAGCAAGGCAGAATTGCAGGAAACAGATTTCAGGAGGTAGATTCGAATCGCCTTTAAGGCACATGAAAAGCGGCAAAACGTCGACAATGATGCCCTTGGCCAAGAAGGGCGTATGCGTTTTTTCCTGAATATATTCAGGAAAAAACGCATACGCCCTTTTTGGCCAACCAAGCAACCTGGAAAGGCAAATCAGCGCTACAAAGAAGTCTCGCTTCCCATCGGCCAAAAGGGACATGCTGCAAAAAGTGTCAAAACGAGAAATGCAGGACAGGCCATGGAGAAATGGCAGCCTTGCAACGCTGATGGGCGGGATGTAAATTGCCAACAGCCACTCTGGAGAAGTGTACGGTGTGTCCTGAAACATCGAAAAAACACAGCTTAGGGAGCATAGGGCACGTCCACTCATGGGCGTATAAATTGGGAAAACTAAAAATGAGCAAGACACAGGCACCCCAAAGTTTGGGGCTGCTCTGTTGACAAGAACCTCCACTTCATGACACCTTAAATATCCCAGGAAAGAGAAAAATGGATAAAAAAGTTGTGGTCCTTATGTACAATGGAATATCACTCAGACATGAAATCAATGTCATAAGGCTAGTAGAAGCAAGATGAGTGGACTTAGGTACGACGATTCTAAGTGAAATAAGTCACACAGAAAAAGACACTTATCATAAGCTATCACTTATAGAGGGAATGTAAAAACCGCTACACTTGAACTGAATTACAAAACAGAACAGAGTCACACGTTTAGAAAACACACTATGGCTGCTTAACGGGAAAGGTGAGGTGGGGTGATGCATAAAACAAGGGGTTCAAATTCGCTCAGATACCGTTCCATACACCCAATATGTAATACACAAGACCTACTCCTTGCTCAGTGAACTGGACTCAACACCCCCTATTCACCGCACAAGAATATATATGACTAGTAACAATCTTAAAACCTATGTATTGATATCTGTCTGGAAGTGAGTCAAGTGGGTGTAAATCCGCATAAACACAGCCGTGAAAAGCAGCTAAACCCCATTATAAAAATAAATTACTTTTAAAAACCCGTAAAACAAAGACAGTGAAAGAGAGAGAAATTCTTACAAAATTCGATCAGGGGCTGAGATGCAACCTGGATTGACCATATCTAGACCCACAGCTGGATGAGACATAAGGGTGGACACTCTTGGGGCTGAGAGGTTGGGTGAGCAAACGCAGACCCTTTAAAGTAATACTGCGTGGTACCCATCCCATGGGTCCCAAATCTCCAGGTTCAAAGGCATCTTCCTACATCGAAAACATGCATGAGAAACTCAAAAGATGGTACACCGTGTGATTTTGAAAGGTT
This sequence comes from Eschrichtius robustus, assembly GCF_028021215.1. Classification (NCBI taxonomy): domain Eukaryota; kingdom Metazoa; phylum Chordata; class Mammalia; order Artiodactyla; family Eschrichtiidae; genus Eschrichtius; species Eschrichtius robustus. The sequence continues at coordinate 441,575 of NW_027175320.1, forward strand.
CCTAAAACGCACCTCATTTCTCATCTCCTTGTGCTTGGGTTCGCCATTCCAGCTACTTTACTAGCAATCTCCCTACTTGGAGAATCAGCACCTTTAACCTCCTGTTCCCTACAGGTTGCAATTTGTCCTGAGGATGAACGGGAAGAGGGGGAACCAATGAGAGACTAGATCTAGCTGTTGGGACAGGCACAGGTCACTCTATTTTCCCATCAGGAAGAAGAATTAACCACAGGCTCAGCCTGCTGCCAGGAACCAGAATAGGGCCTGAGGCAATCCCGTGCTTTTGCGGCCAGCTCTCAAAAAAGACAGTTGAAAAATGGAGCTCAGGGACACTGCAATTCACAAACCCGCAGAGTTATAAGTGATAACTCTCATCCACAGATATATTGAGGGAAGGCAACGAAGAGGATTTGAAAGCAAGGCAGAATTGCAGGAAACAGATTTCAGGAGGTAGATTCGAATCGCCTTTAAGGCACATGAAAAGCGGCAAAACGTCGACAATGATGCCCTTGGCCAAGAAGGGCGTATGCGTTTTTTCCTGAATATATTCAGGAAAAAACGCATACGCCCTTTTTGGCCAACCAAGCAACCTGGAAAGGCAAATCAGCGCTACAAAGAAGTCTCGCTTCCCATCGGCCAAAAGGGACATGCTGCAAAAAGTGTCAAAACGAGAAATGCAGGACAGGCCATGGAGAAATGGCAGCCTTGCAACGCTGATGGGCGGGATGTAAATTGCCAACAGCCACTCTGGAGAAGTGTACGGTGTGTCCTGAAACATCGAAAAAACACAGCTTAGGGAGCATAGGGCACGTCCACTCATGGGCGTATAAATTGGGAAAACTAAAAATGAGCAAGACACAGGCACCCCAAAGTTTGGGGCTGCTCTGTTGACAAGAACCTCCACTTCATGACACCTTAAATATCCCAGGAAAGAGAAAAATGGATAAAAAAGTTGTGGTCCTTATGTACAATGGAATATCACTCAGACATGAAATCAATGTCATAAGGCTAGTAGAAGCAAGATGAGTGGACTTAGGTACGACGATTCTAAGTGAAATAAGTCACACAGAAAAAGACACTTATCATAAGCTATCACTTATAGAGGGAATGTAAAAACCGCTACACTTGAACTGAATTACAAAACAGAACAGAGTCACACGTTTAGAAAACACACTATGGCTGCTTAACGGGAAAGGTGAGGTGGGGTGATGCATAAAACAAGGGGTTCAAATTCGCTCAGATACCGTTCCATACACCCAATATGTAATACACAAGACCTACTCCTTGCTCAGTGAACTGGACTCAACACCCCCTATTCACCGCACAAGAATATATATGACTAGTAACAATCTTAAAACCTATGTATTGATATCTGTCTGGAAGTGAGTCAAGTGGGTGTAAATCCGCATAAACACAGCCGTGAAAAGCAGCTAAACCCCATTATAAAAATAAATTACTTTTAAAAACCCGTAAAACAAAGACAGTGAAAGAGAGAGAAATTCTTACAAAATTCGATCAGGGGCTGAGATGCAACCTGGATTGACCATATCTAGACCCACAGCTGGATGAGACATAAGGGTGGACACTCTTGGGGCTGAGAGGTTGGGTGAGCAAACGCAGACCCTTTAAAGTAATACTGCGTGGTACCCATCCCATGGGTCCCAAATCTCCAGGTTCAAAGGCATCTTCCTACATCGAAAACATGCATGAGAAACTCAAAAGATGGTACACCGTGTGATTTTGAAAGGTTCCTAAAACGCACCTCATTTCTCATCTCCTTGTGCTTGGGTTCGCCATTCCAGCTACTTTACTAGCAATCTCCCTACTTGGAGAATCAGCACCTTTAACCTCCTGTTCCCTACAGGTTGCAATTTGTCCTGAGGATGAACGGGAAGAGGGGGAACCAATGAGAGACTAGATCTAGCTGTTGGGACAGGCACAGGTCACTCTATTTTCCCATCAGGAAGAAGAATTAACCACAGGCTCAGCCTGCTGCCAGGAACCAGAATAGGGCCTGAGGCAATCCCGTGCTTTTGCGGCCAGCTCTCAAAAAAGACAGTTGAAAAATGGAGCTCAGGGACACTGCAATTCACAAACCCGCAGAGTTATAAGTGATAACTCTCATCCACAGATATATTGAGGGAAGGCAACGAAGAGGATTTGAAAGCAAGGCAGAATTGCAGGAAACAGATTTCAGGAGGTAGATTCGAATCGCCTTTAAGGCACATGAAAAGCGGCAAAACGTCGACAATGATGCCCTTGGCCAAAAAGGGCGTATGCGTTGTTTCCTGAATATATTCAGGAAACAACGCATACGCCCTTTTTGGCCAACCAAGCAACCTGGAAAGGCAAATCAGCGCTACAAAGAAGTCTCGCTTCCCATCGGCCAAAAGGGACATGCTGCAAAAAGTGTCAAAACCAGAAATGCAGGACAGGCCATGGAGAAATGGCAGCCTTGCTACGCTGATGGGCGGGATGTAAATTGCCAACAGCCACTCTGGAGAAGTGTACGGTGTGTCCTGAAACATCGAAAAAACACAGCTTAGGGAGCATAGGGCACGTCCACTCATGGGCGTATAAATTGGGAAAACTAAAAATGAGCAAGACACAGGCACCCCAAAGTTTGGGGCTGCTCTGTTGACAAGAACCTCCACTTCATGACACCTTAAATATCCCAGGAAAGAGAAAAATGGATAAAAAAGTTGTGGTCCTTATGTACAATGGAATATCACTCAGACATGAAATCAATGTCATAAGGCTAGTAGAAGCAAGATGAGTGGACTTAGGTACGACGATTCTAAGTGAAATAAGTCACACAGAAAAAGACACTTATCATAAGCTATCACTTATAGAGGGAATGTAAAAACCGCTACACTTGAACTGAATTACAAAACAGAACAGAGTCACACGTTTAGAAAACACACTATGGCTGCTTAACGGGAAAGGTGAGGTGGGGTGATGCATAAAACAAGGGGTTCAAATTCGCTCAGTTACCGTTCCATACACCCAATATGTAATACACAAGACCTACTCCTTGCTCAGTGAACTGGACTCAACACCCCCTATTCACTGCACAAGAATATATATGACTAGTAACAATCTTAAAACCTATGTATTGATATCTGTCTGGAAGTGAGTCAAGTGGGTGTAAATCCGCATAAACACAGCCGTGAAAATCAGCTAAAACCCATTATAAAAATAAATTACTTTTAAAAACCCGTAAAACAAAGACAGTGAAAGAGAGAGAAATTCTTACAAAATTCGTTCAGGGGCTGTGATGCAACCTGGATTGACCATATCTAGACCCACAGCTGGATGAGACATAAGGGTGGACACTCTTGGGGCTGAGAGGTTGGGTGAGGTTGTGTGAGCAAACGCAGACCCTTTAAAGTAATACTGCATGGTACCCATCCCATGGGTCCAAATCTCCAGGTTCAAGGGCATCTTCCTACATCGAAATCTTGCATGAGGAACCCAGAAGAAGGTACACCGTGTGATTTTGAAAGGTTTCTAAAACGCAGCTCATTTCTCATCTCCTTGTGCTCGGGTTCGCCATTCCAGCTACTTCACTAGCAATCTCCCTACTTGGAGAATCAGCACCTTTAACCTCCTGTTCCGTACAGGTTGCAATTTGTCCTGAGGATGAACGGGAAGAGGGGAAACCAATGAGAGAATAGATCTAGGTGTTGGGACAGGCACAGGTCACTCTATTTTCCCATCAGGAAGAAGAATTAACCACAGGCTCAGCCTGCCGCCGGGAACCAGAATAGGGCCTGAGGCAATCCCGTGCTTTTGCGGCCAGCTCCCAAAAAAGACAGTTGAAAAATGGAGCTCAGGGGGACTGCCATTCACAAACCTGCTGAGTTATAAATGATAACTCTCGTCCACAAATATATTGAGGGAAGGCAACGAAGAGGATTTGAAAGCAAAGCAGAATTGCAGGAAACAGGTTTCAGGAGGTAGATTCGAATCGCCTTTAAAGCACATGAAAAGCGGCAAAACGTCGACAATGATGCCCTTGGCCAAAAAGGGCGTTTGCGTTTTTTCCTGAATATATTCAGGAAAAAACGCATACGCCCTTTTTGGCCAACCAAGCAACCTGGAAAGGCAAATCAGTGCTACAAAGAAGTCTCGCTCCCCATCGGTCAAAAGGGTCATGCTGCAAAAAGTGTCAAAACCAGAAATGCAGGACAGGCCATGGAGAAATGGCATCCTTGCTACGCTGATGGGCGGGATGTTAATTGCCAACAGCCACTCTGGAGTAGTGTACGGTGTGTCCTGAAACATCGAAAAAACACAGCTTAGGGAGCATAGGGCACGTCCACTCATGGGCGTATAAATTGGGAAAACTAAAAATCAGCAAGACACAGGCACCCCAAAGTTTAGGGCTGCTCTGTTGACAAGAACCTCCACTTCATGACACCTTAAATATCCCAGGAAAGAGAAAAATGGATAAAGAAGTTGTGGTCCTTATGTACAATGCAATATCACTCAGACATGAAATCAATGTCATAAGGCTAGTAGAAGCAAGATGAGTGGACTTAGGTACGACGATTCTAAGTGAAATAAGTCACACAGAAAAAGACACTTATCATAAGCTATCACCTATAGAGGGAATGTAAAAACCGCTACACTTGAACTGAATTACAGAACAGAACAGAATCACACGTTTAGAAAACACACTATGGCTGCTTAACGGGAAAGGTGAGGTGGGGTGATGCATAAAACAAGGGTTTCAAATTCGCTCAGATACCGTTCCATACACCCAATATGTAATAGAAAAGACCTACTCCTTGCTCAGTGAACTGGACTCAACACCCCCTATTCACCGCACAAGAATATATGTGACTAGTAACAATCTTAAAACCTATGTATTGATATCTGTCTAGAAGTGAGTCAAGTGGGTGTAAAGCCGCATAAACACAGCCGTGAAAAGCAGCTAAACCCCATTATAAAAATAAATTACTTTTAAAAACCCGTAAAACAAAGACAGTGAAAGAGAGAGAAATTCTTACAAAATTCGTTCAGGGGCTGTGATGCCACCTGGATTGACCATATCTAGACCCACAGCTGGATGAGACATAAGGGTGGACACTCTTGGGGCTGAAAGGTTGGGTTAGGTTGGGTGAGCAAACGCAGACCCTTTAAAGTAATACTGCGTGGTACCCATCCCATGGGTCCCAAGTCTCCAGGTTCAAGGGCATCTTCCTACATCGAAAACATGCATGAGAAACTCAGAAGATGGTACACCGTGTGATTTTGAAAGGTTTCTAAAACGCACCTCATTTCTCATCTCCTTGTGCTCGGGTTCGCCATTCCAGCTACTTTACTAGCAATCTCCCTACTTGGAGAATCAGCACCTTTAACCTCCTGTTCCCTACAGGTTGCAATTTGTCCTGAGGATGAACGGGAAGAGGGGCAACCAATGAGAGACTAGATCTAGCTGTTGGGACAGGCACAGGTCACTCTATTTTCCCATCAGGAAGAAGAATTAACCACAGGCTCAGCCTGCTGCCAGGAACCAGAATAGGGCCTGAGGCAATCCCGTGCTTTTGTGGCCAGCTCTCAAAAAATACAGTTGAAAAATGGAGCTCAGGGACACTGCAATTCACAAACCCGCAGAGTTATAAGTGATAACTCTCATCCACAGATATATTGAGGGAAGTCAACGAAGAGGATTTGAAAGCAAGGCAGAATTGCAGGAAACAGATTTCAGGAGGTAGATTCGAATCGCCTTTAAGGCACATGAAAAGCGGCAAAACGTCGACAATGATGCCCTTGGCCAAAAAGGGCGTATGCGTTTTTTCCTGAATATATTCAGGAAAAAACGCATACGCCCTTTTTGGCCAACCAAGCAACCTGGAAAGGCAAATCAGCGCTACAAAGAAGTCTCGCTTCCCATCGGCCAAAAGGGACATGCTGCAAAAAGTGTCAAAACCAGAAATGCAGGACAGGCCATGGAGAAATGGCAGCCTTGCTACGCTGATGGGCGGGATGTAAATTGCCAACAGCCACTCTGGAGAAGTGTACGGTGTGTCCTGAAACATCGAAAAAACACAGCTTAGGGAGCATAGGGCACGTCCACTCATGGGCGTATAAATTGGGAAAACTAAAAATGAGCAAGACACAGGCACCCCAAAGTTTGGGGCTGCTCTGTTGACAAGAACCTCCACTTCATGACACCTTAAATATCCCAGGAAAGAGAAAAATGGATAAAAAAGTTGTGGTCCTTATGTACAATGGAATATCACTCAGACATGAAATCAATGTCATAAGGCTAGTAGAAGCAAGATGAGTGGACTTAGGTACGACGATTCTAAGTGAAATAAATCACACAGAAAAAGACACTTATCATAAGCTATCACTTATAGAGGGAATGTAAAAACCGCTACACTTGAACTGAATTACAAAACAGAACAGAGTCACACGTTTAGAAAACACACTATGGCTGCTTAACGGGAAAGGTGAGGTGGGGTGATGCATAAAACAAGGGGTTCAAATTCGCTCAGATACCGTTCCATACACCCAATATGTAATACACAAGACCTACTCCTTGCTCAGTGAACTGGACTCAACACCCCCTATTCACTGCACAAGAATATATATGACTAGTAACAATCTTAAAACCTATGTATTGATATCTGTCTGGAAGTGAGTCAAGTGGGTGTAAATCCGCATAAACACAGCCGTGA